>NC_090734.1:21780428-21785428 GCF_036898095.1 Palaemon carinicauda | reverse complement strand
TATATATATATATATATATATATATACTATAATATATATATATATATATATCTCTATATATTATATATATATATATATATATATATATATCGGTATAGTATATATATATATATATATATATATATATATATATATATTATATATGTATGTATGTATATATATATAATATATATATATATAATATATATATATAAATATATATATACATATTATATATATGTATATATATATATATATATATATACTATATATATATACATACATATGGTATTATTGTAGTTTTACCCAATTTGGATATCCTTTTTTTACTTATTTTAAGTTTATTCATACAAAACATTTACTCGAACTTCCTCAAAATATGGATTACGGTAATATTTGCCGATTAATATTGTCCCCGATTTTTATCACAAGGATATTCTTACAGTGCCATTTAGTTTTATTCTTGATTTTTTTTTAAATGCACTGTGGGTAAAACTGCCTGATCCTCCTTTTTTTTCTTTCTCTCTTTTTTGTTTATGAATTACTGGTAAGGTATAAATGCTGAAACCTGATTGGATGCCTTTGTTTCAATAATATTTAATTAACTACGACTTTGGAATTCATACGTCCTTGTAAAAAGTGGGGTGTAAGTAGTTGACTACCATGGATTCAGTCGTGCAGACGTGCTGTGGTTATTGCTTCTTATATTTTTGGATTATTGGATGTTTTCGTGGACATTACAATAACGATTCAGAAGAGATTGATATCCAACCTTACACATGTCTGCAACTTCTGATTCTATTTAAATCAAGTAAATATGGGTTACCAGAAGTTACGGAAATATTTGTCAATTAACCCCCATAATTCTGTTTCATAGATAAAAAACATCAAAAGACTAACGCAAGTAGTGAAAACGTAGTTCGGTTGCCAGAAATAGGAACAGTAAAATAATATTTAATAGCAAGCGAAACAAGCATATAATAAAGATAAAGAAACGAATAATTAGCTTAACTAAGTAATGAGGTAATTATAATAATATGATGACCTGCTACGAACTACTGGACTCCATAGAAAATAGGTGGAAAATCACTTTTTCTATGCGGCCGAATGGATGGACGGATTTGGCTACAAAGGCCTCTAGTGTGTTGACCGTGTTTCACTATCATTATTTTATTTTGATTACGTTAATTTTTTATTACGATGATTTGTGTGATTAGGTTAGACAGCTTCTCTTTTTTTTTTTTTTTTTACCCATGCTCTCTACTCTCCCACCCAGATACCCTATTTCCCATATGGAACCTCATTATTGTAGTTATTGAATGGGTCCTTATTTCTAAATTTTATAATTTTCTGCAGAAATAAAGGTAATATTCGTTGAAAATACACCATTTAAGCCTATATATATATATATATATATATATTATATATATATATATATATTATATTATATATATATATATTATATATATATATATATATATATATATATATATATTATATATATACATACATACATACATACATACACACACACACATATAATATATATATATGTATATATATATATTATATATATATATATATATAAATATATATATATATATATATATAAGTGTGTGTATACAGCATACATATATATATATATATATATATATATATATATATATATATATACTATATATATATATATATATATGTGTGTGTGTGTGTGTGTGTGTGTGTGCATAAGTGTGTGTATACAGCATACATATTATATATTTATATATATATATATATATATATATATATATATATATATATATACTATACATATACTATACATATATATACATATATAGATATATATATATATATATATATATATATATATATATATATATATATATATATATATATATATATTATATATATATATATATATATATATATATATATATATACATATATATATGTATATATATATATGTGTGTATGTATATATATATATATATATATATATATATATATATATATATATTATATATATTATATATATATATATAATTGAACGATGTTGCAAGAGATTACTTTTAAGATCAGGCACAAGAAATTTATTTGCTGCAAGTGTTTGCCCAACAAATTAAGATGTGATTCAGCAGCGAAAAACAATACTTGAATGAAAACTATGATATTTCTTCACAATAAATCGATTAGGAAAATCTTTAAAGACTTTCTCAGTAAGCTCTTTTTTATGTGTAACTGAAGAAGAAACAGACCGAATATGTTTCTAAAAATATATTTACAATCTAGAATCACGCCTAAAATTTATAAGGAGTTTTACATAGGAAAAAAAATATTATCAATGCCTAGATCTGGATGTTGAGGAACCACTGCTTTCGACCTATTTATAATCATAAATTGAGTATTGTTAGGATCCAAATTCTAGTCCAATAATTTGCATCATGCGCCAATTTCAGTTATATCTCTATTGAGGGACTCAAATTTACATTCAGGATATAGAAGTGATGCAAAGAGAGTAGCATAATCAACATGTGCACATACCTTGTTTTCTAGTCCAAACTACATATCGTGTGTATATAGTATAAAAAGTAATGGGCAAAGAGCACTGCCTGAAAATACCAGATATCCCATTCTTACCCTCACTATGGTGACCATCAACAACAACTCGTTGCAATTTATTGCTTAAAAACTCTATAATAATGCTAAGAAAAAGTAAACCTATTCCAAACTATTTGAGTTTTGAGTTTGCTAACAATGTCTTCATGACTAACACGACAAAGGCAGTTCTAAAATAAAGTTCAATTATATAAACTTCATGAAAAATATCAAATGATCTCTATATAGCATTGGAAATAAAAAAAAAGGGGGCTTCGAAACTGTTCTAAGCCTTTGTTAACTAGGGAATACATCAATATTTTCAAAATATCAATTTAGACGTTTGGTCAATACTCTCAAAAACTTTGATAGAAGTTATGAAAACTGTATGGTAATCAGAAGTTAGGGCTACCACAAATACATTTATCTAATAAAATAACATTACCAATTCTCCTACAACTAAAAGAACAGTGTCTCTTTTTTTCCTAACTTGATGAAAGTAACAAAAAACAAAAAAGCTGAAAAATATTAGTCAAACTATTTTCTCAGATCTTTAGGTTCTATTTCTGCCTCTCATATAAACAATTCAGTTGATCGCTCGTTCGCTTGTTCATTCAGGTTCCTCGGCATTTACTGCCGAATAGCGGAGGCTCTTGGCACAAAGCACTAGCCCCAAAGAATGCAAACAGTGTGTACTCTTAGTAAAAGCAGTTGCTCCACACTCGGAGCATAATTGCAGGAATCATTAGTATTTCTTATTGTAGCTGAACTTTTTTAAGAAACGGAACTCTTGCAGGCAGCCCTGCCAGGCCAAGACCTGGAAGACAGGTGCAGTTGTTCAGCCCAAGGAGCGTGTCTGACACCAAAGGCAGATGCAGTCGCTCAGCACAAAGAGCGTGATGGCTAGGTCACATAAACACGGCCCCACATGGCATTGAAAGAAAAAATTTTGTAGTAGAGAAAGTTTTATAGCAGCAAGTCCAATCAAGAAGAAGAGACTGGGAGAAGAGCAAAAGGTTATCAGTGAAAGAAGTCATGATGGTAGTGGGAGTTGAAAGTCGCAGTAGCGGAGCCGACACAGATGTCCTAACTATGCAATATCTCCCTTGCTAGGAAGTCTCTTGTTGTTTTACGTTACGGTCACACATTCTCCATGAGTGAGACGGTAGATGGAGATCTGTAGACTAACGTGCGTACCTAGTCAAAGTTAACTTTTTCTTGTAACATGCCTGTTTATATATATTTGGGCTGGGTTGGGCAAGTTTTAACTATGTATGATCAAGGATTTTAGAACGGAAGTAGTTTATATAGAGGTTAAGTTTGATATCAGCAACACCCAGTGAGTATGAGAAACAGGGTTAGGAAAGGAGAGTGTAGGTGAGAGAGGTAATGAATTAATTGGAGGCTGACATCCCACTGACTATCTCGGCCGCGGGTATGAAAACAAGAAACCTGAAAGCATATTTATGTTTGCCAGGACATGCCTAGCTACTACCTCTGGTGTTTGGAGATGGCCAAGTTCAAGGTTTTGCCTTAGTGAGAGGGTTTTTGAACAATGAAGTAGGTATGCATTACAGTAACAACAAGCCCTGCCTTTACGGTTGAGGGTTGAGGAGTCTAAGTCTGTAAATTATAACTGCAAGAGGCCTGGGGGAGGATTTCAACAGGCCAGAGGGTTTGCAGCTGATTACATTAATATACCAGGCTGCTGAGCAGGAGGAGGCCAAGTGGTCTTGCTCAAGCGTACTAAGCAGCTGAGCATGGCAATAGTTGAACAGTACTTTCTTAAGTTGTAAAAGAGAGGAACATAAGACAACGCTGATTATGCTCTCCAGAGGGCCATCTTGGCAAGGTAGTCCGCTTCTTCATTGCCCTGTATGCCTATGTGGCTTGGAATCTAGTTAACAGTAATCTGTCTGTTATTAAGAGAATGCAGGTCGGCTAAGTACTTAATGAAGGAGATGATAAGTGTGTTTTACGAAGTGTTAGTGTTTTTGATGGCAGCTATGGCACCTCTGGAGTCTTTGTGAAAAGTGGTGTAGCCTTGGGCAGTAGGAGAATGTTTAAGGGCTTTCTAGATGGCTACAACTTCCGTTTACAAGGTGGATTTTTTTGAGAAACCCCAACTGTGTCTGATGAGACTGCCTTGTCAACGGAGCCATCTGTGAAATAAGCATTATTAGTAACATTACTATTAATAGATGCAAGAGCAGCCAATCTGGCTTTTTTAGGAGGTCAGAGGCCTTTGAAAAAGGGAAGTGATGTATAATGATACCTGATATCGCAAGGGGACAAAGGGGGAGGCTCTACAAAATCTGGGCGAAGTTAGTCTTTGTCAAGGGAAGCAGCTACATTTTGAGAATTGGTATACTTAAGGGCTGTGAGGAGTTAACCTAAGTATGTGTTAGGCGATCTAGGACTTTTTT
>NC_090734.1:21767928-21772928 GCF_036898095.1 Palaemon carinicauda | reverse complement strand
GTGCTGCCCGGACCTCCCTTGGTCCCTCATCCATGCCTGCCTGTGAGTCAGACGGTATTGGTCAGGAAGCCTGAATTAGATTCTCCCCTTCCTTATATGCACTCTTTCGGATTGCCGGGCTTGGAGGTTGTTTACGCTCTTATCCCGGCATCCATTCTGTTTTCTTCTAGTGCTGTACCCGACCCAGCTGTCGGCCTATGAGGCCGGCAGCTGTGCAGTCGTAGTCCTCTGGTTCTTTTGCTGCTGGCTGGCATCGGTTGTGTACCTTTGCCGGCCGGCTAATGTCAGCCCTTGTCTGCCGGTCGCCAAGAGTGTGGCCGGCAGCCGGGTACTACCTTGTGTAGCCGACATGGGCTGTTGCCGGCCGGCACATGCATTTGAACCAGCGTTCTGCCGCCTTATAGCTGTTAAGTAGTATACTTTAAAGCTAGTTATGGTGACTTGCCGGCCGGCACATAACCTTCTATACTGTACCAGTATTCTTCAGTATAACATATACTGTAAGAGGAAAACTATAGTATAAGTTTTGGTACAGCACTGTGTGTTCTAACACTTTTGTGTTGTCTTGCACAGCCCTTTGCTGTTGCCTTACAGATAAGAAAGTGAGTTCTTTCTTGTCTAATATCCAGGATTTTAAAATCATTGCTTAGGTGTGAGCAACAACTGTTTCCTTTGGAAACTTTTCATTGGTTATTCTAGAAGAGATTAACCATAAGATTTTATTATCTGGAAGGCTGCAACAATTGGTTGTGAAGGAAACACAAGTGTGTGTCTTTCCTTTCTGAATTGTTATGCTTACCTATGCATATCCAGTGATACATAGTTCACTTGATGCTCATGGAAATTTTCTTCTCTTTACAGGAGGACCCTCCGAAGTGCGGAAGTGTTTTCTGCAACGTCCGCAGTAAGAACCTCTGCGGACATGAGTTTTTTAGGAGGCACGCAGCATGAGCTGTCTCCAAGGGTGATCTCCAGTATTGGGACCCTCAGGTATGTACCGTGTGCACTAACCTGATTACTGAGGCCTTTGATTCCCCTAGGACGGCGGAATCAAGGGATATAGCAAGGGAGAAGCTTCGTACCTGGGTAAGGGGCTTCCAGAAGAACACCTCTGGACCTTATCTTCCAAGTGAGAAGATGAGGGCGTATCTTTTCCCTAGGGCATCAGCTGATGCAGTGATTCCCCAGCCTCAAGAGGAGATCCCCCAAGTTCAGATCCAGGTGGATGCTGAAGTCGTGGTCGCTATGCAAGACATCCAGTTGGATGACAGGATGTCTGACGTGGACGAGGGTCTGGAGGAAGACCTCTTGGCAGAAGCCCAGGATGAAGTTCAAGCCCCAGACGTTGTAGAGGAAGAGGTCGGCGAGGTGTCGACTACTCCTGTTCAGATCCCGGAGCCTATTCCCTCAACATCGGCCGCTCTCCCAGTAGAGCTGGGACAGGCCCTCTCCTCCATTGTTGGAATGATCCAACAAATGCAGAAGGAGAATCAGGAGAAGGCGGCTGCAATGGAACTGCAGATGCAGAGACTTGCAGCATCACATGGGCCCCAGAAAAAGCTACATGTGAAAGACCTTCCCTTGTGCTCAGATGCTAATCCATGGAGGTATGCTGAGCACATGCCGATGACGACTGGAAAGATCGTCATCTCGGATAAGTTGGGCTTAGTTCCCCTAGAGGAGGTGGAATTCTGGCCCAGCAAGGGGTAATATCCGGACAGTTATGTCCGGCTGAGGAAGGAACCAGCTTCAAAGGAGGAGACAGAGCCGAAGGAGGTCATAGTGATGGACCATGCTAAGGCTCAAGCTTTGCTTTCATCCTCGATGAAAGAGAGGGGCTTCTCGAACTCAAAGGTAGCTGCATTGAACAGGAAGCTCCCTTCCTTTGTGTCCTCTCCTGCTAGAGCCTTCCCCTTTTTACAGAAAGGGTTTGCGGCTGTACTAAAAGCAGTCGAGGCCGGCAAGCCTTGCCCCTCCCTGGAGGAGTGTAAACCCTTGTCGCTGGCCCTGCCTATGGACCACAAAGACTGGAAGGACGTCCATCTTACCTTCTCAGTTGAGAAGTTGGAGGCTGATATTGCCGGACGTCAGTTCGGCGAGGACCTCCCTAAGCTGTCTGACTTTCTTTTGCGGAGAGAGCTCGAGACAAAAGAAAGACTGGCTGCCTCAATGTCTCTTCAGACTACTCTTGAGACGATGGCAAGTGACCCCAAGGTCCATGAAATGTTCATGGTAGTGGCCAAGACTCATCTGGCCACAGTGACGAAGGATCTTTATGGCTTCATCAAGGCGAGGAGAGCTTGTAGGGAGTTCGTGTTCACCTCGGCTATGGTAAGGCATGAGCCAAGGAAGCTAATCTCCTCCAACATTTGGGGCAAAGACCTTTTCCCTACCGAACTGGTCAAAGAATTTGTGGATAGGGCCGCCACGGAAAATAGAAACCTTCTCCAGAAGTGGGGCCTGGCTAACAAAAGAAAGTCTTCCCCAGATGAGGGTCCTCAACCAAAGAGGAAGACTATGAGGACTAGGCTACCGTGTCGACCAGCCAAGCCTCTTAAACAGCAACAGCAACTGCAATTGCCATTGCCTTCAGTGCCCCAGTTGGTGGCACAAACCCCGACCACATTTCAGTGGGTACCCCAGGCCGTGTCGACACAGTCCACGGCATTCAACGCAACGTTCGAAGGGCAGTCTACTTCCTTTCGAGCAAGGCCTAGAGGAGCAGCCAGAGGCTCGTCTAGGCGCCCCTCAAGGGGAAGGGGATTCAGGGGTGATCGAGGTCGGGGAGGCAAGACCTCAGGACAGCAGTCCAAGTGAGATGATGCCGGTAGGAGGGACACTTCAGAATTTTCGGGATCGGTGGACCTTCGATCCCTGGGCCCACAGCCTACTCAAGAACGGACTGGGCTGGAGCTGGTACAGCACTCCACCCCCGTGCCCTCGGTTTTTCCAACACTCCACCCCCGTTCTGGAGGAGTACGTTCAAGGACTGTTGGAGAAAAAAGTGATCCGAAGGGTGAAGTCCATCAAATTCCAAGGGAGGCTGTTTTGTGTTCCCAAGAAAGACTCGGAAAAGCTCAGAGTCATTCTGGACTTGTCGTCACTCAACAAGTTCATAGTGAATTGCAAATTCAAGATGCTAACACTGCAACACATAAGGACCTTACTGCCCAAGAGGGCATATTCAGTCTCCATAGACTTGTCGGACGCCTATTGGCACGTTCCAATCAACCGTCGACTCTCCCCCTACCTAGGGTTCAAGCTGCAATGAAGACTATACGTCTTCAGAGCCATGCCACTCGGGCTAAATATAGCCCCAAGGATTTTCACGAAACTTGCGAGCGTAGCTCTCAAACAATTACGCCTAAAGGAAATTCAGGTAGTAGCCTACCTGGACGACTGGTTGGTGTGGGCAGCATCCGAGACAGAATGCTTGCAAGCTTCCAGTCAAGTGATCCAGTTCCTAGAGTATCTAGGCTTCAAGATCAACAGAAAAAAAGTCTCGACTTTCTCCATCTCAAAAGTTCCAGTGGCTGGGAATCCACTGGGACCTAATGTCACACCGTTTCTCCATCCCGGCGAAGAAAAGGAAGGAGATAGCGGGTTCTGTCAAGAGACTTCTAGATTCCGAAAGGATATCAAGACGCGAACAGGAGAGGGTACTGGGCTCTCTCCAGTTTGCTTCAGTGACAGACCCAGTGCTAAGAGCACAGCTAAAGGATGCAACCGGAGTTTGGAAAAGTTATGCATCAAACGCGCGAAGAGATCTGAGAAGACCAGTTCCGCTTCGGCTACGTACTCTTCTCAGGCCTTGGTCCCAAGCCAGACATCTAAAGAAGTCGGTTCTTCTTCAGCCACCTCCCCCGTCGGTGACGATTCACTCAGACGCCTCGAAGGAGGGATGAGGAGGTCACTCTCATCGGAAAAAAGTCCAGGGGACTTGGTCCAAGCTATTCAAGATCTTTCACATAAACTTTCTAGAAGCTATGGCAGTGCTCCTTACCTTAAAGAAAGTATCCCCGCATCACTCGATCCACATAAGGTTGGTGATGGACAGCGAGGTAGTTGTGAGATGCTTGAATCGACAAGGATCGAGGTCACCACCTCTCAACCAGGTGATGTTGGCCATCTTCCGATTGGCGGAAAAGAAGAAGTGGTACCTGTCGGCAGTTCACCTTCAAGGAGTCCGCAATGTGACAGCGGACGCTCTATCCAGGTTCACACCGATAGAGTCCTTAGACGCAGGATCATTCTCCTTCATTCTGAATCAAGTCCCAGAACTGCAGATAGACCTCTTTGCGACGAAAGACAACAAGAAGTTGCCCCTGTACGTGTCCCCGTACGAGGACCCCTTAGCGGAAGCAGTGGACGAGATGTCCCTCGACTGAAGCAGATGGTCCAGGATTTATCTGTTCCCTCCTCACAACCTTCTGTTGAGGGTCCTCAATAAACTGAGATCCTTCAAGGGGGTAGCGGCAATAGTGGCCCACAAGTGGCCGAACAGCGTGTGGTTCCCCCTGGCATTGGAACTACGGCTGAAGTTTGTACGGCTACCAGATCCAGTTCTGACCCAGCGAGTCCAGAAGTCGACTGTCTGCGCTTCATTACAGAAAACCAGGACCCTGCAGCTCATGATTTTCTCTCCCTAGCGGTGAGAAAGCATTTCGGGATTTCGAAAGCCAGCATAAACTTCCTAGAGGAATATAAGTGCAAATCTACTAGAAGGCAATATGAATCATCTTGGAGAAAATGGGTGGCCTTTGTCAAGGCGAAGAATCCGCAGGAGATCTCGATAGACTTCTGCTTATCTTTCTTCATCCACCTCCATGGTCAAGGGTTGGCAGCTAACACGATTTCGGCGTGTAAGTCTGCTTTGACAAGACCCATTCTATATGCCTTCCAGGTCGACCTCGGTAACGAGATCTTTAATAAAGTTCCGAAAGCCTGTGCTAGGCTCAGACCTTCAGCACCTCCAAAGCCCATTTCATGGTCTTTAGACA
>NC_090734.1:21752928-21762928 GCF_036898095.1 Palaemon carinicauda | reverse complement strand
CTGTATGAAGTTGTGGCATTGTTAAATTCATTACCATACAAGAGTGTTCTCCTTAATTGTTAGAGAAATCCCGTGAAAAAGCTACGAATTTGGTGATTTTATCTCTTCTTTCCTTTTGTATGAAAAATATTTTGTAGATACTTTTATTTTATTCATAGATTATCAGCTAAACAATCAATGTTATGTTGGTAACAATTGTTTATGAAAAAACATTTCTATTAAATCTATGAAATTGTTTATTATAAAACGTAAATTGTTATAACATCTTAAAACCTAAATGAATATCCTATGAAAAGCAGTTACCTTCAATATCTAACAGAATGTTAATTGCTGATAAATCAGGTAAAATCTTTAGAAATTGGTTTCCATTCCAAGGCTTGCAGATTTAATTGGCCTTCAATATTATTTTTTTCACCTCTACCTTAAAACTCTTCTATATATATATATATATATATATATATATATATATATATATATATATATATATATATATATATATATATATATATATATATATATATATATATACATATATATATATATATATATATATATATATATATATATATATATATATATATATTATATATATATATATATATATATATATATATATATATATATATATATTTATATATATATATATATATATATATATATATATATATATATATATATATATATATGTATGATAATTTTTTTGCACATTTAAACGTGTTTCTTTCATATTTCAAATAAGCCATATATATTAATACATTAAAGCCTGTATTCTTTTAACGACCCCGGGATCAGAGCCCAAGGCGGAACCGCCCAAAGACTATGATATAGGACCGGCGGGGATTTGAACCCTCGCCAGGATATCTGTATGCCAGTGACCATACCACTCCGCCAATATCCTGGCGAGGGTTCAAATCCCCGCCGGTCCGATATCATAGTCTTTGGGTGGTTCCGCCTTGGGCTCTGATCCCGAGGTCGTTAAGAGAATACAGACTTTAATGTATTAATATATATGGCTTATTTGAAATATATATGTATATGTATATATATATACATACATATATATATATATATATATATATATATATATATATATATATATATATATATATATATATATATATATATATATATATATATATATATATATATATATATATATATATATATATATATATATATATATGCATAAATGATACGAAGCGAAAAACGATTTCTCATAATAATGGGTCATTGTAGTAGTACACACTGAACAAAGAAAATACCTAATAAAAGTTTCCTGTATACAATACAATTATTTTACAAGAGCTCACTATTATTCCAGATGACGCCAGTTGTAAAAATTGCTTTTAAAAACGGAATATAATTAATACTTTTTACTACTTCTGCAAGCAAAATCCTGATATGGATACTTTCCGAAGGTTTAGTTGTCCCAAATTTTTTGGGATAAGATTTCAATGATTTCACCTCCACTATTAATTTAGAATTTACCTTTACTTATATTACTCTAAAGAACTATGTCTACTCACTTTTAGTAATGTTTACGTATTTTACAGTAATTTTCATATTTTTACTCAAATACTCAGCATTCCATGATATCTACTGATACAAGACGTGTTCTACATGAAAATATAATGCAAACTGGCCTGACAATGTATTTTGTTTATCAATCAACACAGATGAAAAATCTTATATATGGCGCTAAATGATTTCATGAAATAAAAACTATACACACACACACACATACACACACACATACACACACACACACACACACACACACACACACACACATATATATATATATATATATATATATATATATATATATATATATATATATATATATATATATATATATATATATATATATATATATTTAAATATATATATATATATATATATATATATATATATATATATATATATATATATAATATATATTTATATTTATATATATATATATATATATATATATATATATATATATATATATATATATATATATATATATATATATATATATATATATATATATATATATATATATATATATATATATATATATATGTTTGTGTGTGTGTATATATATAAATATGTAAAAAATTAATTAGACATTCAAAAATACCTCTATTAAAGGATTATTTTTTTTTCAAACTGCCTGATCTATATATTATTTTGTGTTAAGTATTTTTTTTTCTGAATGACATTGAGACATCTTACTTATAGCTTTATGATTTTATTTCTAGTTCCCAAAGATTCCCTATAATAAACTAGAACTTGTTAAAGAAATACACATGAAAATGGTTAGCATAAACGGAAATTTTTCAATTACAAAATATTATCCGTCCCAACAGAGATATGGGTGAGGTATTGTTTTTGTTAGATTTCTTTGTATGTATGTTGTCTGTTTGTTAGTTTCTATCATTCTTTGTCAAAATTTGCAGAGAAACTGCTCAGCCGATTTACTTGAAATTTTCAGGAGAAATGCTGTATGACACACAGTAGATCGCATTAAAAAGGGACAACATATGGTCAAGGTCAAGGTCAAAGTAACCCGAAAGGTCAGAATGTATTTTTAACCATTATCCGATTTATTTGAAACCAAGACAAAAATATTTCATTTTCCTTTGGAGAAAATGTAACTCTATGTTTAGAATCAGAAAAGCACATATTTTTGATGATTTGTAGCTTTAATGTTTAAGTAGTCTAATTTCTAATGCGACCATATTTCAAAATTCCGTAACTCTCAAACAAGCACAGATACACACTGTTTATGTTATTGATAGTCATAAAGCCACATATGAGCTTTAGATTTATATTATAACTTTTTACCTTTTGTGACCTTAAAAGTTAATTTTTAACATCACCTGATCTCAGAGAATTCAGATTCATACTCGTTTGCAATTATTGATGGATACTGCAACTTCAACATAGTACATTTAGAGTAATGTTAGTGTTTCTGTGAAGGGTCACGCGCAAGAGGGAAAGTTTTCCGTGTCTGAAACGGCTTGTTTTCTTATTGTTCTACATTCAAATATGCTTCATTTATTTTCTTATATCAAGAAGTTTTGAGATTCCATCTAGATCGCTGAACTTGAATAGTTATGAAGATAGGGGAAAAAAATATTTTATTCTACTGTGTAGTGGTTTTTTATTGTTGTTGTTGACCATTCCCTGTATATTTTACAATAAAAACTCTGCTGCTTTTGTTAACCATATTATGAATATATGATGGATAATAAGCACGTTTATTGAGAGAAAAAAAATAGGCATATAGTGACTCAACATTTTCTTGTGTAATAAGGTTATTTTAAATTTTTTTTTTTTTTTTTTTGGATAGAGAACTTAGCCTCAATATGCTACTACTAATTTATATCCAATTATATATCAAATGGCCCATTGATTTGATTATTGAAAGAATAATGTTTTTGAATTTGGGAACAAAGTGACTACTTTTGGGCTGCTTTTAATCTTGAAGAGCTTCAGAAGCAGTACTTTTAAGCTCTTTTCTTCCTGATTACTGCAATCATAGAAGAAAGATTTTCGCTGAAACATTTTTTTTTTAACTTATGTTTTTTCAATTAGCGTCCGAAACTAGATGAAATTCTAATAACTTGCCACATTATGGAGACTCTTAGAATAGTCAAATTGTACAATTCTGATAACTCACCCATTCTAACATCACCAGTTGTGGTAGATTAATTCCTTATGTTTATTCTTTTATTTTTTTGGGGGGTTACCAAATCCCTTTGAGAGAGAGAGAGAGAGAGAGAGAGAGGAGAGAGAGAGAGAGAGAGAGAGAGAGAGAGAGAGAGAGAGAGAGAGAGAGAGGTTTCGCATTTTTGGGAGACTCCTGTATAAGGTTATTTATAAAGGTGGAGGAAACAAAAAAAAAATTTGAACATTTAAATGTATATGGTTGCATTCTATATATATATATATATATATATATATATATATATATATATATATATATATATATATATATATATATATATATATATATATATATATATATATATATATGTATATATTTACATATATATATATATATATATATATATATATATATATATATATATATATATATACATATATGTATATATATATATATATATATATATATATATATATATATATATATATATATATATATATATATATATATATATATATATATATATATATATATAAATATGTATATATATATATACATATATAATATATATATATATATATATATATATATATATATATATATATATATATATATATATATATATTATATATATATTTACATATATATATATATATATATATATATATATATATATATATATATATATATATATATATATATATATATATATATATATATATATATATATATATATATATATATATATATATAAGCAAATTATTATGCTTCACTCCCTTTCAATTAATAGTCCAGGAGACAGGGAGGTGAATCTTGCAGTAGGGTATATGACATTTCTTTTTGCCGTTTCCAGTCCTTATGGATGTTCTAGTGAAGAATCTGACGGATCCCAATCTGGCACCCTTGACCTTTTTGTTATTTACAGAAACTCGAAATAGTGAGTGTGGCATATCTATTACTATGGTACTGCGTGCAGGATCAAAAGGGTATCAGCTTTGAATACAATGTGCGAGCTGTTACTGTTATTATAATAACGTCTGGGAGTTTTATTCAACATCATGCACATTCATCATAAGAATACTTTGAACCAGTAATAGAAAAATTCTACCAAAAAGGTATAAAAATATATTATAACTACAACCAAATGCATGATGCCAGCAGTGACTATAACATCCATCAGTAAGTTCTCTAGTGTCCATACTACCCTTAACCAAAAAATTTCAGATAAAATTCTTTACACTTTAGCACAATATGTAAGCTTCAAACATTAGCATTCATTGCTCATCTCAGATATCAATTAATCAAGTTTATCTTCACTATCTGATTTAAAAAGATTATCGAACATCTGCTTAACAATATGTTCATTGTTATACTTGTCCTTTGCTTGTCAGCTGCAGAATGTGGAGCAAATAATTTTGCCCTCCTGCAGCTGTATTGATTACCACTACATGATGTGCTGCATGTGCATCCACATGCTGTAACTTTCATCAGGTCTGAAGGGGCTGCAGGATTATTCATTGCTACTGGATAGGGGATAATGTCTATGTTATGCTACCCATAAACTTTTGCACTTAATACCGAGGGTTTTCGCTCATCGGCAGCTTTTCATAATATTACCTGAAGGTTAGCTAGCATTTCTCTATATGGTGAAGAGCACGTGGCGAGCTTCAGCTGTGGTTGTTCAGCTCTTAGCACAATACAAGACGAAAAAGAAACGTCGACCAGTCTCAATCAAGACTTTTTCAGCAAAGTTTGGTTGACCCAATGGAGTAATATCAAGGTTTTCATGCTTCATCATGGTATAATGGCCGATACTTTGCCTTTCCTAGAGAGGTATGCGACTGTGGAACCCCCGGTAATATAATCACATGCAAAGGGAAAAATCTACCAGCTTTTTATTTCTAGACTTCCTAGTGGTAGCACTTTACTTATATCGATAACTGTTCCATCAAAATTCCTCACTGTGACTTCCTGGGAGAGGTAGTGTTTCCAAGAAAAGTAAACCATCAACATAAACACACCGGTGTCCTTGCTCATTACTTGATTGAGTTCATTGTTTTCCTCTGTTGCCAAACGAAGAGTGTAGCTGATGTTAATATCGGCTTCATGTCCAAATTCTTCACCTCCCACCTGACCAATCAATTTTTCTATTTATATCATCCTCATTATAAACAGAACAAAGAAGGCCAATAAGTTATTTTTTTGTTTTCGATATTCTTCATGAGCATATTTGTAGCAGGAAGAATATCGAAATGACAATGACAACATTGTCATGTTGATATCAGGGGACACAGCTCCAGATGTACATCTCTCACGTTCATGGGACTTAATGAATTCCTCATATTACCAGTCGGAGATAACATATAACTCATAATTTCGAGATACAGATCAGCTGAAGTAAGCTGTCAGCTGTTCCAATGTTGCATTCTTTGGTCAGGAGACGTTGTACATCATCGCATTACCACCAATGATTTCAACTTCGGGCTGAATGGCTGAATGTTTCAATACTAACTAGAGAAGATTTGTTACCTTTCCTCATATCACTATATCCAACGAATACACTGAATGGAATGGGTGATACTTCATAAATGAAGACATTCTTTAAATCAAGGTCCCCATGAGCACTACTCCCGCGCATTCTTACATGCAACCATTCTGTATCATCCACTGTCTCGTCTATGACTATAACTCCTTTCTTCACTGTCTCCGTAGTGACCGTTTTTTTTCTCTCTCTCTCTCTACTTCACAGAAATCTCCGGGTAATTTGCATATACATCTGGTAGCCATATTACACAATAGCAACA
Source organism: Palaemon carinicauda (assembly GCF_036898095.1). Taxonomy (NCBI): domain Eukaryota; kingdom Metazoa; phylum Arthropoda; class Malacostraca; order Decapoda; family Palaemonidae; genus Palaemon; species Palaemon carinicauda. Next base: position 21,756,466 of record NC_090734.1, on the reverse strand, counting down.
GCATTCCTTACATTGACTTTACTGTCTGCAGTGCACCCATTAACAATGTTTACAACCTTTTTATTTCAGAATTTTAGAGGTTGGATGCATTTTCGAAGTTCATTCCATACTTTTTGTTTGTCCAGAGCATTTAATATTCTTTCCATTATCATTTTAATTCACCACAGACAGTGTACGAAACTAGTGACCTATCGTGAGTTTTATGATTTTACATTCAATTCAGATATCTATTAGGTAAAAGCATCCGCACATACACAAATATGGTGATAATCAGTTCAAGCAAAGAAAGAGTGTATTTGTATGAAATTGGGAAAAATATCTATTTAAAAAAAAAGAAAACAATCATGAATAGATGACAACACAGCAATCAGTTTACAAGATGTTATATTTCGAATAAAGTATTGGCCATTAGCATATTAAATTTTCTTATTATACATCATTTGATTATATATATTGTTTAAAAAAAATATTCATTTAACTTTTTAAAAATATACTTTCGCCTTTCCATCTTTTGATGATTTTCTTTTTGTTATTTTCATGTAACCTGAAGATGAATAGCTTTTCTCATTTGCATTTGTAGACAAGGAAAGAAGGCTACCATTTTTTTTCCCAACCAGTAGAGCTGTGTTCTGTAAGTTTATTTTCAAACAAACATTTTACTTTTTGTGCAACTAAAAAGTTTTCTTTTCTTTTTTTCATACGCTATGATATTCGGGGCGATTGAATATAAACCAAAGAGAATATGTACTGAGATGATTATTATTTGTGTTTATTGTTGCATTTATAATTCATTGAATATGTTCTTACCCTTCCTACAAAAGCAGAATAAAATAAAATAAAATGTCTCGCTAATGACTCTTATGTTCGAATATTACTATGTAAAATTTTTAGTATAAATAAAAACCGGTAGAATTTAATGGAAATCTTCCATAAAGTTCATACATTTTAATTGTTATTTATAATAATGCTGGAATAGATAGAATTAACTCAAAATTAGTCGACCCTTGCTAAACTATATCTTAGATATGAAAAATTCCCGTTTATAAGGATCTCTTAATTCTAAGCAACAACAAATTACTTCTGATTTATTAGGCGTAAATTTAATTGAAAACTTTACTGATCAGTATTAATTCTTCGTCAACGATAAAATAGATTTTTTTTTCTCTTTATAGAATATTACGAAATTAATGGTAACTTCTAAATATTTAGTTCTTTTTCCTCATACATGATTTAAAATGAATAAAAATATGAAACTATTCACTCTATTGATCAACGTATTAATCATTTATGGAATATTTTAAATGATTGTTCGAATATAGATTTAATTATGCACCTCATTCGTAGTCACTTCTGTCTAGCTTCGCTAATTTTTCAATATTTTCATTAGTTATAAATATTTACATCTGCAGTTAAATGGAAATTCATTATTATTTCACATATATTTCTAGGCATTTATTCACATGTTGTATTAATTTATACACTTTAGTAATTACTGATAATTTAGCAGTAAAATATCCCATGGAAAGTCCAATCTCTTCAAAACACCATATATTTATAATTGTTTCAATAGGTTATTCATTAATGAATAGTTAAATATATATATATATATATATATATATATATATATATATATATATATATATATATATATATATATATATATATATATATATATATATTATATACATATATATATAATTATATATATATATATATATATATATATATATATATATATATATATATATATATATATATATATATATATATATATATATATATATATATATATATATATATATAAAGATATATATATATATATATATATATATATATATATATATATATATATATATATATATATATATATATATATTTATATATAGTATTTATATATATATATATATATATATATATATATATATATATATATATATATATATATATATATATATATATATATATATATATATATATAATATACATTGGCTTCCGGGTCCGGTACCAAAATATGTATTATACAATAGTCCCGTGTCTGGGAACCAAACATTTAATATATATATATATATATATATATATATATATATATATATATATATATATATATATATATATATATATATATATATATATATATATATATATATATTGCAGCTTGCAAGCTAAACAACCTCTCGTGTTCTAAACTCACTTGTTTGCTTTTACAATAAATCTGTTAAACTTGCAAATATTAGTACTCAAACCCTGAGACAGTTATAGAACTCCCAGACAACATATACAAAACTATGAATATCCAAAGGTCTCATAAGTACACTTAATACAACACTGGGTAATTTTTCCTAAGACTTATTCAATCTACATCTTACTTCCATTCTTTACAGGATATGAACGAGTATGTAATAAACACTAATGATTGAAATAATACACTCTTAACAAAAATAAATATATTCTATAAAAATTACAACACTTTCAAAGAATTTACATGAAACAAATAAATCACTCGAAATATCAAGTCTGAAGAAAACTTAGATTAAAAAAAAAATGTTACCATCAAAATATTATATAATAACTTGACTTGAACTATTAAATCTGAATAACCCTTAGACTAAGACTAAAGAAATAATTCTTATGAAAACTTCACAATCACTTGTTTCACTTGAAATTAAATTTAAATACAATATTAAAGTTTGATACTGAATGAAAATAGATAACCAGATCATGATACAAATACCTTTCACCTTTCTACAGGGCCAGTTACAAAAGTTTACATAATGCCAACACTCACCCCAACACATTATTTTTAAAATCAGCTGGATGATTTGCAACAACATTTTAACACATGTGATACGCTAGGCCTAAAATCACTTAAGAGAGGACACACTAAAGGTACTCAGAGAGAGAGAGAGAGAGAGAGAGAGAGAGAGAGAGAGAGAGTGAGGGAGGCACTTTGGCTCTTAAACAGGATGGTTGCTTCTCTACTGCTGCTATACAGCCTTGGGGCGTCTATATAAGACTTTTACTTCTAGAACATCCCAGGTCCGAGATTGGGAAGCGTGGGGGCTGGCCTAAGGGAGTAAGATTGCCAGTATACTCTCTTCAGCACTTACCGACGCAGCGAAAGACGGTTCTCTCTCTAAGCTAGCTCCACCCACCCTTAGTACTCAAGATGAAAAAAGATAAGATCTAACCCTAGTATTTTTAGGATCCTTCCAAAGCACGTGGCCAAATAAAAGAATTGCGCATTTTCTCTCCAACATTACGCAATACCTTATAAAGATATGAAAGAACATTACGTAAGCCCTTATTCCTATATTGTAAGGTCACATAACACTCTCAAACAGAATACGTAATACTTCGTAACAAATATACGTGAAATGAAAAGTTAATTCTTAAAAATAACGTTAACTTTACATATACTGTACAATAACTTTGTTAAGGTTGCATTATTCCGTTGCAATTCTATCAGCCTTTTCCTACTCACTTGTCCTACTATTAGCATTGAGTTTTCTTGACATTTGATATGGGCGACGATTAAGAC
>NC_090734.1:21730428-21745428 GCF_036898095.1 Palaemon carinicauda | reverse complement strand
CCATAAAACCCCATAATATGGGCTTATAATAAGAAATAAGCAAAATATGGCCAAATATAAAACACAGCTTTATACCTGAAAAAGTAAATTGAACTATTTTTAAATCAGTTGTAAAGTAGCTATACTACAATAAAATAGGTACACATGTAATTTCAGAGAAACAAAAATGAATCCAGAAACTAAAAATCAAATTTTTTATTAATGATCATGATACAAAAATCAATAGTTTACTTAATATAAGAAATAAGCTGGAAGAATGCCCAGGGACGCACCTGAGGGCTACGTCACTGCAGCAGGTTTGATAACACTACCCGCTGCCACCACAAAGTGACGTATTTTGTCCACTTGCTTCATATAATGCTTGAAAAACACCCTGGTGGACTTCCAACCAGTATAGACCTGTAAACCCTCGAAGAACATATACTGAAAGAAGTTAAGTGAGGAAGCCACTTTCCTAGGGTCATAACCTAAAGGCATACTAGCCAGGTCCGCTCTTTTTGTAAAATATTTCAACTTTGCTCAGAATCGTTTCAGACACAATTCTGATACCATTGTTTCACCTTTAAATAACTGACCTCCTTTAAAATTTTTTGTTCTGTCAAGATACATTTTTAAACACTGCACTGGACACAGATCACTTACAAGGGGATCTATTTTCCATAGTCCCCATCGTTTAGATGGAAGCTCATTCATAGCCAAAAAGGTAGGATCAGGATATAAATTAACTTCACCATTGTCTGTAAACTTGATGTGACCCTCATCTAGAGAGAGCCACAATTTCACTAACTCGGGCACCAGAAGCCATAGCAATTAGAAAAATCACCTTTTGAGATAAGTCTCGTATAGACACAGTTTGATTGTCAATTTCTGAAGCAAATTGTAACACTTTATCCAACTACCAGGAGGTGTGTTTCAGAGGAGACGACGGTCTTTACCTTGCAAAAGCATTTTGAATCTTGTTGAAGAGGTACGAGTTAAAATATATGTCAAAGGCAGATAAAATGGGTCGAGCCAGGGCTGACTTGTACGACGAAATCATGGAGGATGCTAAACCTTTTGCATGTAAGTCAATCAAAAACCCCAAGCAAAATCCATAGTGATAAAATCTGGGTTTTTATCAATCACTTACTGAACCCATTTCTTCCATGAAGTTTCGTACTGATTCAAAGTAGTGGAAGTTTATAATTTTCTGTAAATGCTAATTTGTCACATTGAATTCCGAACCTCTTTTCTAGAGCTAATGCGAAAAAAATCCTGAGTTGAAGGGTTTTCGTTTTCCATGATGAAGCGAAGACAGTCTTCTTCTGTACTTCTTGGGACAGACTCGGGTTGGAAGAGGCACCAGCCTGGGGTTCATTTCCGTCCCTATGGGGTACCAGTTGCTCTTCGGCCATAGAGGAGCAATCAGGGCTGCTGTCCCCCTGAACGAACGAAGCTTGTCCAACGCCTTCATAAGAAGATTGAAGAATGAAAACAGATAATTTCTCTCCCACTGATTCCATTCTAGGTTCATCGCATCCATGCCCACTGCCGCCAGATCCTTATTTGGAGCCAAATAACTGGGAAGTTTCTTGTTGAGACTCGGTGTAAACAGATCTACTTGAAGACTCCTGCTCGAAAGAAAATGATTTTTTGTCTAGAGACCATTCCGTCTCTAGAGGATGTGTTCGAGATTGGGAGTCTGCCATCACATTCCGAACTCCATGAAGGTGAGAAGCTGACAGATGCCACCTCTTCCTCTGAGCCAACAAAAAGATGGTGATTATTACATGATTTATTTGGGGAGATCTTGGCCCTTGCCTGTTGATGCAATGAACTATTATTTTGCTGTCAAGAGCTAATCGGAAGTGAATATTGTTCTTCAAGTGTAAATTTGTGAAGGACAAGAAGAATGCCATGGTCTCCAGAATATTTATGTGGAATTGTTGGAATTTCTGAGACCAACCGCCTTGCACTTTCTTGAGTGAGGTATGACCTCCCCCCCCCAACCGTCCAATGAGGCGTCTGTATGAAGAATCACTACCGGAGGAGGAAAGTGCAACGGAATTGTCTTGGAAAGACTTCTGGCAGTAGACCACGGACGAAGTTGTCTTTGTAGTAACTCCGGGGTCGTCTTCTGATGATCGCGGAGAGCTGTGGAGGCTCTCTTCTTCCAAACTCTGCTTGCATCCTTAAGTCGAATCTTGAGGAGAGGGTTTGTTACAGAGGCGTTCTCTAATGAGCCCAGAACCCTTTCCTGGCATCGCCGGGTGGTCCTTTTCGACTTGATCAAAGACCGGACTGACTGCTATTCCTTTCCTCTTGGAAGGAGATAAGGACAGGGTATGATACTGTACGTTCCAATAAATCCCCAGCTGCTGGAAAACCTGAGCTGGGTTCAGTCTCGACTTTTTGTAGTTGATCTGCAATCCTAGGGATTGCAGGAACTTGACAATGTTAGAGGTTACTTCTGTGCACTCCCTTGCTGAAGGAGCCCACATGAGCCAGTCGTTCAGGTATGCTACTACTTGAAGGTCTTTTTCCCGCAGCCGTTGGACGACTGCGTCTATAACCTTCCTGAAAATTCTCGGTGCTAAGTTAAGCCCAAATGGCATAGCTCTGAATACATAAGCCTTATGCTCCAAGCTGAAACCAAGGTAAGGGGAAAAGCGTTGACCTATGAGAAGATACCAATATGCGTCGGTAAGATATATACAGACGATGTAAGCCTGGCGGGGTAGTAAGGTCGGTATCTGCAAAATAGTCAGCGTCCGGAACGTGTCGCACTGAAAGAACAGGTTTTGATGGGACAAGTCGAGAATAGTTTGAAGAATAATCGAATTTTTCTTTGGCACACAGAACAGATGATCTTGAAACTTCATAGATCTTTTGCAACGGATAACTCTCTTCTTTAACAGGTCCTGCACATATAGTTCCAGATGAGGTGTCTATTTCTGGAAAAATCTGATCTTTGGAGGTTGTCTCTTCCACTTCCAACCCAATCCGTTGGAAATGACGCTCTGTGCCTAAGGACTGAACGCCCACCGGTCCTTGAACAATTTTAGCCTTCCCCCTTCTGGAGTACCCTCATTGTTTAGGCTGAAAATGTGCATCCCTACTATCTCTGTTGCCTAGGAAACCATGACATCTTGACCTGCCTCCTCTGTTGGAGCAGCCTCTACCGCCTCTTTCCTCTTAGGGGAATGAAAGGACGGTGACCCCTGCTCATATCCAGAATAGAAAGCTGGAGACTGTGAAGTTACCGGATGAGGAACTGCAAAGACGTTCTGAGAAACGCTGGATGGAGAAGGAGCGAATGACCTCCAGAGATAAGTTGGTTTACAGACCCTCTTTGGTTGAGGTCTGACCCCAGGAGTAAATTTTCTCTTTAGTGATATTCCCCACCTCTGGAAAAGGTTCTTATTCTCAGTTGAAGCTCTGTCTAAGACCTCCTTTACTGATTTTGGGGGAAAAAGATCCTTACCCCAAATACATCCATCAATGAGACGCTTCGGCTCATGATATATAGTAGCTGAAGCGAGAATGTTTTTCCTGCAGACTCTTCGAGCCTGAAAGAAGTCATAAAGATCCTTCATAAAGGTAGGCAAGTGGGTCTTAGCCAAAAGGGAAAAAAAACTGGAGCATCCATGAAATTCTCAATCATTATTTCCATAAAACATTAAAGAGACATCAAAGCCGATAGTCTCTCCCTAGTCTCCAATTCAGCCGTAAGTGGGTTTTCAGAAATCCTAGGAAGTCTTTCGTTAAATTGTCGACTGGTTAGAGCCTTGTCTAATTTTCCTTCAGCAAAGGTAAACTGAACATCCAACCAATGGTCAGCATCATGGGGAAGAACAAGCGACACAGGTCTACATTCTTCCAAGACCGGAAGAGATTTACCTTCCCAGATGACCTTTTCAACTGACACAAAAAATTTTGATGCAAAGGGAAAAGCTACGAATGGGGCTAACCTTTTACCAAAGGCACCTCGTTTCGTGTTAAGACACCCTGCTGTCTTCCTTTCCTTCATGGCCAGGTGCTGGGCTCTAGTGGGTTCTAGAAGGATCGTTTCTTTGGGGATAGTGTCGTCTCTTGAAGGGACACCTTTAGCCAACCTGACATAACAAAAGAGGTAGGCCTCAATATCTGGATAAAATTCCAGATCAACAGTAGGCCTGGAGCCTAACCCCTCTCCAGTATGAAGGATACCCTCAGAAAGCACCACATGACCTGCATACCTCCAAGGGTTCGGTTGCATACAAAAAGAGGGGTGAGAGAGTAAGACCTTAGCCTTACTCGGGTCCTCTTGAGATTTCAAAGCCGTAATCTACTCCTGCAAGGCTTTGAACATCATTCTCTGATATTCTTGGGTACTTCCATGAAAGCCTTCATGTTCGCTAAAAGGAACGTGTCATTCAAATTACTTGGAAATTTACAAGGCTTTTGTTCCACTGCCTCCGCAGGATAAGGAGGAGGAACAGAAACAGGAGATGTACCTGACACAGAAGAAGTAGTTGTAACTGTGGACAAAGAAGCAGCAGGTTCCTTTAGGCAGCTTTCTAAGGGATATTTAGCTACAGTGATACTCACAGAGAATTAAACACAGGTTTCTAGAATTCTAACTCCTAGCGTGAGTATCCTTAATATAACTTTTAAGGATATCGCATAATATCAGGGGACATATTTCTTGATACGACATATGGAAATCTTCATCCTGAATAGAGTTTTCGCTTTGAGGGGGAAGAGTGGCGAGTTTGAAGGGGAGCCGTTATCAAGGTTACCCGGTGGATCCCCTCCCAGTACTACAACGGCGTACTATTCCTTGTTGCAATTAAGCATGGATAGCCGCAGATAGAGCAGTTTTGGGTGGGGACTTGTTACATAGTTGTATACTCCTTTTAGAAAGGAGGGAGGGTCCATCAAGACGACATGGCCATATCCCCCAAAAATAGATTTTTCGCTATGCTCAAAATCTATTTTTTGGGCTCAGCCATGTCGTCCTGATGGAAGTTTACCAGGGAATTACTTGAAAGTACTATATCTGTGGGTTTGTATCAGTTTCTTTACTTTGACTGAGTTCCTTATATGGTCTCCCAGACCTAATATATATGACATTACCGTTATTTGTCATAACCACTAAGTTTAGAACTAACTTAGGGCTTCCTGCCCCCTGCAGGGAAATTGTCAATATCGATTATAAGGCGGCAAAGTTTGTATTTCTTAGGAACAAAGTGGAGCTTTTTGAGATTACCAGGTTGTTCTTACAGAGATTATACTGTCAAGTATATTATTTTTAGAAAAAATAAAAGGCTCTGGATCATTTATTGGATTTCATGCAGGGCGAATAAGACGCAGAAACATTTTATGTATTTTATTTGTATAGACAAATATAAAAATACAACAACGCATGTATCGTAAATAGAATCCTTTGACAATTCAACATCTTGTATAAATATTATTAAACGGTATGGGAAGAAATGCATATATTATGGAGTAGTTATAGGTGCCACTCAGTATTAGTGAAATTATTTTATTGATTTCACTTAGATGTTGGATATGTTTCAACACTCTACGAATGTTCACACGTCACTAGTCTTATTGGTTAGATTTTACACCTATATAGAATAGTCCGAGAATCACTATAGTGATTTTCATTAATGGGTATTACACTCAAAGATGCTAATACCTGTTCACCTAGTCTATGGTTAAGTCCCAAACAGTTCACTGTTCATCGCAGCACTAGACGACAGGTTTTATAACACTACATGCTGCTACCACAAAGTGTTATATTTCTTGCACTTGCTTTGCATAATGTTTATAGAAGACTCTAGAAGATTTCCACTCAGTATATGAGTAGAGTCTATCAAAGTCCATATGTTGAAAGAAGTTCAGCGAGGAAGCAACTTTTCTATGATCGTGACCTGCGGGTGTACTGTCAGGATCCACTCTGCGAATAAAGTAGGTGAGTTTGGCCCTCAGTTGTATTAGGGATAAGTTTGATCCTGAGGTTTCGCCTAGGGAGAGCTGTCCCTCCTTGAAGTCTGAAGTTCTTTGAAGATAGACCTTAAGACACTCTACTGGACATAGAGAGACGTCTTCCTTCGGAGGGCAGATTCTTCAAGGACCCCACCACCTTTTGGTGGGCAGCTCGTTTTTGGTAAGAAATGTAGGATCATGAAAGAGATTTAGTTCTCCTTCTTTTGTGAATTGAATATGGCCCTCGTTTCTAGATAGGGCCACTATTCCACTAACTCTAGCCCCTGAGGCTATAGCAAACAAGAATATCACTTTCTGTGTTAGATTCTATAGGGTACAATCTTTGTTGTTCAAGTTCGAAGCATAGCGCAAGGATTTGTCCAAGGACCATGATATGGTCTTTGGAGGGGTTGCTGGTTTGAGTCAAGCACATGCTTTTGGAATCTTACTGAAGATTTTGTTTGAGAGGTCCACCTGGAAGGTGTAAAGAAGAGGTCTAGTCAAAGCTAACTTACACGTAGTTATCGTGGTGGAAGCCAGGCTTTGTTCTCATAGGTTGATGAAGAAAGAAAGGCAAAAGTCTAACGAGATTTTTGCCGGTCTGTTTGCTTTGACAAAGGAGACCCACTTCTTCCAAGACAATTCATATTGTCTTCTTGTAGACTTTGACTTATATTCTTCTATAAAGTCGAGGTTGTCTTTTGATATCCCGAACATTTTCTTTGCTGCTAAGGCAAGAAAATCATGAGATGTAGGTTTTGTGTTCTCAATGATGAAGCATAGACAATCGACTTCTGAACCAGCTGGGATAGAACTGGATTCGGTAGAGGAAACAGCTTTAGCTTCAGTTCTATCACTAGAGGGAACCAATTGCTCTTAGGCCATTTGGGGGTCACTACTGCTGCTGTTCCCCTGAAGGATCTCAGCTTGTTGAGGACCTTCAACAGGAGATTTCTTGGTGGGAATAGATAGATATGATTCCATCTATTCCAATCGAGGGACATAGCGTCCGTCGCTTCTGCCTGAGGGTCCTCGTATGGGGCTACATATTGAGGTAGTTTTTTGTTGTCGCTCGTTGTGAAGAGGTCGATCTGCAGTTCTGGGACTTTTTCCAAGATGAAGGAGAATGAGTGTGTGCCCAGGGACCATTCTGTCTCTATCGGTTTTCGCCTGGATAGAGCGTCCGCCGTCACATTGCGGAACCCTTGTAGGTGAACTGCTGATAAGTGCCATCTTTTCTTTCTTGCCAAGCAAAAGATAGCCAACATCACGTGATTGATGTAGGGCGATCTCGAGCCTTGTTGGTTCAGACATTTCACTATTACTTCGCTGTCCAAGACCAGCCTGATATGGGCTGATCTGTCAGGGGATAGTTTCTTCAACATTAGGAAGACTTCCATGGCTTCTAGAATGTTGATGTGAAAGGTCTTGATGGGAATGGCCTCCCCATCCTTCCGGTGAGGCCCCTGTGTGGATGACCACTGAAGGTTGAGGTGGTTGTATGGGAATTGTCCTTGTTAGGCTCTCGACTTTTGACCCTGGCCTTAGAAGCGATCACAGTAAGGTCAGTGTCGATCTCTGTTGATCTCTTTGAGCGTTTGATGCGTATCTTCTCAAGACTCCTGGCGCATCCTTCAGTTGTGCTTTTAGCACTGGGTCTGTTACTGCTGCGAACTGGAGAGAGCCCAGTACTCTTTCCCGTTGGCATCTTGAAATCTTGTTGGATTTCAGTAGTCTCTTGACAGAACCCTCAATCTCTCTCCTCTTCTTCAGTGGAATGGAGAGGCGGTGTGACTGCAAGTTCCAATGGATTCCTAACCATTGAAACTCTGGAGCTGGAGAGAGGCGAGACTTCTTGTAGTTGATCTTGAAGCCCGGGTGATCGAGGAACTGGATCACCTTCGTGGCTGCCTGCACACAAGCTATCTTGGATGCTTCCCACACCAGCCAGTCGTCCAGGTATGCTGCAACCTGAATGCCTTCTAAGCGTAGCTGTTGGACAACTGTGTCCGAAAGTTTTGTGAATATCCTTGGGGCTATCTTTAGTCCAAAGGACATGGCTGTGAAGGCATAATTTGTCTGCTGTAGTTTGAATCCTAGGTAGGAGGAGAGGGGGTGGCTGAGTGGTAGGTGCCAATAAGCATCTGCTAGGTCTATTGAGACCGTGTACGCCCCTTTTGGTAACAGTGTCCTTATGTGTTGTAGGGTTAACATCCAGAACTTGTTGTTCTCGATGAACTTGTTGAGTGGAGACAAGTCTAGAATTACTCTGAGTTTGTCCAAGTCTTTCTTGGGAACACAATACAGCCTTCCCTGGAATTTGATGGACTTTGTTTTCCTTATTACCTTTTTGTTTAGGAGTTCTAAGGTATATTCTTCCAATAAGGGGATGGAGTGTTGGAAAAATTGAGGAAAAGGGGGTGGAGTTTTGTTCCATTTCCACCCTAGTCCATTCTTGATTAGGCTGTGGGCCCAGGGATCGAAGGTCCAACGATAACGAAAGTGGAAGAGTCTTCCTCCTACCTGGAGCATCTCATTGTTGAGATGATCCGGAGGATTTATTACCTTCACCACGTCCTCCTCTACCCCTTGAGGGGTTTCTTGAGGAGCCTCTTCCAGATCCTCTACCTTTAGGGTGAAAGGTAGTGGTGTGCCTCTCAAAGCCGGGGTTAAAGGCTGGTGACTCAGCTACCAACTGCCGGGGCACCATTTGGAAGGTGGTTTGCGGCTGGGCAACCATTTGGGCCACTGCGGTCATGGTAACCGTAGGATGCTGTGCATGTCTATGAGGCACGCGTGGCTTCTTTGTCTTCCTGTTCTTGGGTTGGGTACCAGCGTCAGAGGATGATTCCCTCTTGGAAGACATGCTCCACTTTTGCAGGTTCCTATTTTCCGTGGCAGCTTTAGCAACTAGCTCTTGGATTGCTTCTTTTGGGAAGAGGTCCTTGCCCGAGATACATGAAGTAATCAACTTCCTGGGCTCGTTTTTGACCGTTGCATTGGCAAACACGTGCTCTCTACAGGCCCTCCTGGCCTTTATGAAAGCGTACATGTCCTTCACCAGGGTAGCCATGTGCATCTTCGCTAGGACCGTGTACATTTCTGGGGTGCTTGTTCCCTTCTTATAAGATGTTTGGACAACTATGGAAGGTTCTCGTTGAACTCTCGTCCTGCTATCACTGGATCCAGTTTCGAGATTGAGAAGGTTAGATGAACCTCGTTCCAATCCTTCTCGCAGGTAGGCAGAGCTAGAGACAATGGTTTGCAGGGCATGGTTGGCCCACGTCAACTGCTTTTAGCACGTAGTTGAGAGCTTTGGCCGAAAAGGGAAAGGCTCTTGAGGAAGGAGCAAGGAAGGTAGGGTGCCTCTTGCTCAAAGCCGAAACCTTCGAATTTTTATAGCCGTCTTTCTTCAGATTACTTGTCAAGAGAGCCTGCGCCTTGTCATGATCAAAGATCATGAACTCCGTAGGTTCCGTCTCCTCGCGAGATGCTGGTTCATCCCGCAAACTCATGAAGCATTCTGGGTAAGCTGAAATGTTCAGCCAGAATTGGAGATCTTTGAGGGGTTTGGCCCACATCTCCTCAGAGATGTAAAGTTCCCATTCACCATGGGCATATACACCGCATACCTCCAGTGGTTGGTTTCGGAGCATTGGGTAAGTCACAGACTGACACGCTTGTGAGAGCTGCTGAAAGCAGCCGACCATTGCGCTTCTCTGACTTCCCTCCTCATCTCTTGCTGTTCTTTGTGCATCGTTTCCATCATTAGTTGCAGCTGTGCCATGAGCGCTTTGCCCTTGGTTAACGGCGGGTCCGATTGAGTAGTTTTGGCCGAAGAGGTTGATGGCACAGGTTGATATGCCGTCACAGAAAACTGAGGGTCATCCATCACTGTCGATACGGAACCTTCTTCCTCCTTGGGTGGCTGGGCCACCTCTTCTTCAGGATTTTGTTGTAAAAGATCCTTTTCGGTGTGTGGGGACACCTCTGACATCCGTTATTGATGGATGTCCATGCCTTCAAGAGCCTTCTTGATGTCAGTCTCTATCGTCAGTTGTATGAAGGGAGGCTTGACCTGTGCCTGAGGCACAACCGGGTCGGATTGGGCCTTAGGGAAGAGAAGGCTTCTCATCGCTTCATTAGAGCAGGGAAGGTCCGAAAGAGTTCTTCTGGAACCCTCTTACCCACCTTCGAAGCATTTCCCTTGCAGAATCCCTCGACTCTGTCGTCTGCGGATCATCGAAACCATTGGTCATCAAGGCCAGGCAGACGGTGCAACACTTCAGATCCCAATACCTCAGGGTTTCAGTTGTGATGGAGCAGGTGGCATAAAGAGCTGCACAAAGGTCCCTGCTTTTGTGGTTGCAGTACATGACTGGACACTTGACCTTGGCCTCCTCCTGTAAGGAAAGACAGAGTGAAATGAGTATGGGGTAATTTATCGCACTGATAAATATATTCACATGCATTAAACAGTATTCATTACTGTTATTAATATAGCTTAGGATAGTAAGCTAGAAAGGAAATAGGAAAGACACATATCTGTGTTTCCTGTCCAAGCAATTGCTGTGACCTCCCCCAATATTAATATTTTTAATTTCCTTATTATGGAAAATACAGGGTGGAATAGCTCTAGTACTAACACTAACTCCACCACAAGTAAAATATTAATACTTCAGGGTAATTACTGGTGTTCTGATGAACTAGGATGCATCAGAATGTTGAAGGAATGCTTCACCTCAACATTTGCTAAGCGGTCTCAACAAAGGACTGTGAAAGGATACGCAGAGTATGTTGTAAATTCATGCTACATTATTATATACTGTAGTTTTCTAACTACTGTATTGTTATACTGCAGGAATATTGGCTACTGTATTGTCTTATACTGTAGTTCTGCCGGCGTACTACTGGGTTAGGCTAGTACCTGGTGGCAATAGCTTACAGAGAGAAAGAAAGAATGGAAAGAAGGACTATTGTATTATTATAGTTTTTAGTAAAATGGTAGGGTTGTAGGGACTACTGTCTCTACTGCCTTCTTTCTAGAATAAGGATTCAAATGGAAGGGGAGAGAATATACTGATTCTAGCTTCCATCTAGTCAAAATTTCTGTTGCTGGCTGCACTGCTGGTTACAGGGTTTGTGGATGGCAGTCCTGGGGAGGACTCTAGAATACTCAAAGTTGTAATGGGTTTCCCACCAGCAGCCGTCAGGGCCGGCTCAACCTTTCCCGGAGCATTGCTTCTGTTAGGGAGATGGTCAAAGAAGTAACCTAACCGCCTTTGTAAGAGCCCGGCCGGTAACGCAGTCAGCCCGGCAAGATGGGTGATTGTGCAATACCGGCCACAGGGATCGTGACGGCTAGGCCGTCGCTAAAGGACAGAAGGGGAAGGGAAAGGGTATTATATTTTACATAGAAAGAAGGTGGCAGGTATGCCTCCTCCTTTTGGCTGTAAAACAAGGAAACATAGTTTCCTATGCCGGCGCCGTCTTGGGCGACAGAAGAATAACGATTCCCTAGCCTGAGACATTGCTGGATATAAGACATGTCTTCTAGTCCACGAGGGAGAATGGTGTTGGCAATTGTACTACCCACTTTCTGTTTGTGGACTAGGGAGGCCGAGCTTCCTCTGCTGGCAACGGTGTAACCGGCAGGGGAATGACTAATCCCCCATCAGTAGTGTTGCCGGCAACAAGACAGAATACCCTGAGTTACTGTCGTATTTCAAAGCCGGGATACTCACTGGAAAAGAGGATCGACAGAAAACACTATCTCAGTCAAGCTGGAGTACACTACTCAATGGCAATGACAAAAGAAAGGGTTGTTGCCTGGGATGGCGGCACTCAGGGGGAAGGAAGGGTTTATCCTCATTTCTCTAAAAGAGAAGATTATCGAATTATAATAGTAATTCTAGGAGATATCTATATATCCAACCGAATTAATAAAACGATACGAGAAGTTAAACGAGGATAACGTTACTAAAGTATACTAAAACGCATTAGGCTAGCCTAACTCGAGTCTGGATCTCGGTTACGCTAGTACCACCAAAGCCCTATTGTATACGATCGAAACGTTTTATCAGAAGAGGCAATATTATGTGTAAATCTTATCTTCACTAGTATAATTTTGCCTAAATAGCTAGAATTTCTTTATAGCTAAATACTGGGAACATCGTACTACTAACAAAATAAAGCATTTATGGCGTACGATAGCAGTCCCAAAATGTGTTAGGCTAGCCTAACTCGAGTCTGGATCTCGGCTACGCTAGTACCACTGAGGGCGCCCTATCGTATACGATCGAAACGTTTTATCAGAAGAGGAAATATTACATGTGTAAATCTTATCTTCACTAGTATAATTATGCCTAAATACCTAGAATTTTTTATAGCTAAATACTGGGAACATCATACTACTAACTAAATAATGCATTTATGGCATATGACTGCGGTTCCAAAATGGCCGCCTCCAGTGCTGGCTCTGCTCCGCTTAACACACCTAAATTATGCTAATTTAACTGTGAGAAGGGAGCCAAAATTTATACACAGAAGAGTTTAAATACTCAACTTTCCAAAGGAAGAAGATGCTGGAGATTGCATTGTAATATTCCTTGAAAACACTAACAACACCGAGAGCAACGTGGAAAACCACCGTGCTTAATTGGCTTCTATTAAAGGAATAGTACGCTGTGACGGGCCGAGAGAGGAGTTGTGAAATCAAAGGCATATTGGAAACGACTGAGTTATATTGTTGTGGAATACTCTCCTTATATACAAAACCTCAAGGCAACAGGACATGACAAGTTCACAAGACAGACAAAATCACAGAGGAAAAACCAGACTTGAATTTTCATGTTCGTTTTAGTGCGAGGGAAGAGCGAAGATACAACCATAATATATATACAAGAGGAATTATGTACAATTGTGTGAAACACGGTTGGTACATGGCTCCCCCCCTAAAAATGACATACTGTACATGTTAAATAGGGCGCCCTGATCTAGAGAGGCGAACTGTAGGCGGGTCATCTGGCAGAAGATAAGCAGGTTTTAGACGATCAATGGAGACCCAGTCTTCTTTGCCCCGAATGTTTAGGAGAAATGCTTTCGGACTGCGTCGGATCACAAGGTAAGGTCCCGTGTAAGGGGGCGTTAACGGTGGCTTGCTGGTGTCGTTGCGCAGGAAGACGTGCGTTGCAGAGTGCAAGTCCGTTGGTATGTGATGCTTCGCTGGGGGCTTGTAAGTCTGGCGGCACGGAGTAAATTTTCCCACGACGTGACGTATGCGCTGGAGATCGTCGGAGGAGGTTGTAGAAGGAAAAAACTCCGCAGGGACGACCAACGGGTTGTCATACACCATTTCGGCTGCCGAGACGTCGAGGGCGTCTTTAGGAGTGGTCCTTAGTCCAAGGAAGACCCAGGGAAGCTGAGTAAACCAGTTGCAATCCTTGCAGCGGGACATCAAAGCTGCTTTGAGGGTGCGATGAAAACGTTCAACCATTCCATTGGCAGCGGGGCTGTAGGCCGTTGTGTGATGTAGGGTGATGCCCAGGAGATTCGCCAATGACGTCCATAATTGAGAGGTGAAAGTGGTTCCCCTGTCAGAAGTAATATGCTCAGGGATACCGAATCTTGAAATCCATCCAGAGAGTAAGGCAGTTGTACATGAGGCGGACGTTGCAGTTTCCATGGGAATGGCTTCAGGCCAACAAGTGGAGCGGTCGATGACGGTAAACAGGTAACGATGTCCTTGTGATGTGGGTAGGGGGCCTACAACGTCGACGTGAATGTGTGCGAAACGACGCTGAGGTTGAGGAAAGGTGCCCACTCCTGAATCCGTGTGTCGATGTACTTTGGAAGTTTGGCAAGAAGTACAGGCACGGACCCAATCCTTAGCATCCTTAGAAATGCCGTGCCAAATGAACTTTGCCTTCAGCAGCTGTGCAGTAGAACGGCACGAGGGATGTGAAAGGCCGTGGATGAAATCAAACACCTGTCGGCGCATGGGAGCAGGAATCCAAGGTCGCGGTCTACCAGTACTGACGTCACAGAGGAGGGTGGTGTTGGAGTTTTCGAGGGGAAAATCCTCCCAACGGAGGGACTTGCAGGATGTCCTACAAGCTTGATACTCTGGATCCTGTCGTTGGGCTTCAGCCAGGGCGTTGTAATCCAATCCCAGTTGAACGGCAGCCAACGTGTTTCTTGACAGGGCATCGGCAACGGGATTCATTTTCCCAGGGACGTATTGGAGGGTGCAATTGTATTCAGCCACGGCGGAGAGATGTCGGCGTTGACGGGCGGACCAGGCGTCAGACTGTCGAGTGAAGGCGTGCACCAGAGGCATGTGGTCTGTGCGAATGACGAAGGGCGTACCTTCTAAGAAATGGCGAAAGTGACGGACAGCCAGGTGCACCGCCAGCAATTCTCGATCGAAGGTAGAATAACCCGATTCTGCCTTGGAGAGTTTTCTGCTGAAGAAGGCCATTGGGCGGGGCAAGCCTTTGACCACCTGCTCGAGTACTGCACCAATAGTGACGTCGCTGGCATCGGTGGAGAGAAGGAGAGGGGCGTGTGGGATAGGAAAAGTGAGAGCCGCAGCAGTTGATAGGGCCTTCTTTGCATTGCAGAAGGCCGCTTCTTGAAGGGGACCCCACTTCAAGTCCTTTGGCTTGCCCTTGAGGGAGGCGTAGAGGGGAGCAAGAGTGGCGGCAATGGCTGGCAGAAAGCGGTGATAATAGTTGATCATGCCCAAGAATTCCTGCAGAGCTTTGACGGTCGAGGGCGTGGGGAAATTCTGAACGGCTGCTACCTTCTCAGGGAGGGGATGGACTCCTTCAGGAGTGATACGGTGCCCTAAGAACGACACTTCGTTGGCGCCAAAGGTACACTTGTCGTACCGGACTACAAGGCCGTTTTGTTGCAGGCGGTCGAGCACGATGCGCAGGTGACGGAGGTGTTCCTCTTTTGAGGAGGAGAACACAAGTATGTCGTCCACATAACATACACAGAAAGGGAGGTCCCCTAAGATGCCATCCATGAGACGTTGAAACG
>NC_090734.1:21712928-21725428 GCF_036898095.1 Palaemon carinicauda | reverse complement strand
AAAGCTGAGTAAACCAGTTGGAGTCATTGCAGCGGGATATTAAAGCTGCTTTGAAGGTCCGATGAAAACGTTCCACCATTCCATTGGCAGCGAGGTTGTAGTCCGTTGTCTGATGTAGGGTGATGCCCAAGAGATTTGCTAATGGTGTCCAAAATTGAGAGGTGAAAGTGATACCCCTGTCAGAAGTAATATGCTCAGGGATGCCAAATCTTGCTATCCATCCTGAGAGTAAGGCAGATGTACATAAGGCGGACGTTGCAGTTTAAGTGGGAATGGCTTCAGGCCAACGAGTGGAGCGGTCGATGATGGTAAACAGTTAATGATTTCCTTGTGATGTGGGTAGGGGGCCTTCAATGTCAACGTGAAGGAAGGGGAAACGACGCTGAGGTTGAGGAAAGGTGCCTACTCCGGAATCCGTGTGTCGATATACTTTGGAAGTTTGGCAAGAAGTACAGGCAGATACCCAATCCTTAGCATCCTTAGTGATGCCGTGCTAAATGAACTTCGTCTTCAGTAGCTGTGCAGTAGAACGGCGCAAGGGATGTGAAAGGCAGTGAATGAAATCAAACACATGTCAGCGCATGGGAGCAGGAATCCACGGTCGCGGTCTACCATCACTGACGTCATGGGGGAAGGTGGTGTTGGAGTTTTCGAGGGGGAAGTCTTCCCAACAGAGGGATGTGAAGGGTGTCCTACATGCTTGATACTCTGGGTCCTGTCGTTGAGCTTCAGCCAAGGCATTGTAATCAAATCACAGTTGAATGGCGGCCAATGTGTTTCTTGACAGGGCATTTGCCACAGGATTCATTTCCCCAGGGACGTGTTGAAGGGTGTAATTGTATTCAGCAATGGCGTAGAAATGTCAGCATTGACGGGCGGACCAGGCGTCAGACTGTCGAGTGAAGGAATGCACCAGAGGCACGCAGTCTGACGATGGGCATACCTTTTAAGAAATGTCAAAAGTGAAGAACAGCTAAGTGTCCTGCCAGCAATTCACGATCAAAGGTAAAATAACTCGATGCTATTTGGACTGCTTTCTGCTGAAGAAAGCCAATGGGTGGGGCGAGCCGTTGACCACCTGTTCGAACACTGCACCAATAGCAACGTCTCTGGCATCGGTGGAGAGAAGGAGAGGGGCATGTGGGAGGGGAAAAGTGAGAGCAGCAGCTCTTGACAGGGCATCCTTTGCGTTGCAGAAGGCCACTTCTTGAAGGGGACCCCACTCCAGGTGTTTTGGCTTTCCCTTGAGGGAGGAGTAGAGGGGAGCAAGAGTGGCGGCTCTGGCTGGCAGAAAACGGTAATTATGGTTGATTATGCCCAGGAAATCCTACAGTGCTTCAACAGTAAAGGGCGTGGGGAAGTTCTGAACAGCTGCTACCTTCTTAGGGAGGGGATGGACTCCTTCATAAGTGATGCGGTGCCCTAAAAACGGCACTTCGTTGGGGCCAAAGGTACACTTGTTGTACCGGACTAGAAGGCCGTTTTGTTGTAGGAGGTCGAGCACGATGCACAGGTGACGGAGGTGTTCCTCTTTTGAAGAAGAGAACACAAGTATGTCGTTCTCGTAACATACACAGAAGGGGAGGTCCCCTAAGATGCCATCCATGAGACGTTGAAAAGTGGCCCCAGCATTACGAAGGCCAAAACAGGAGTAATTGAAGGTGTACGTACCGACAGTAGTGGTGATGTTGGTCATGGGGATGTCTTCTGGGTTCAGTCACCTGATAATACCTCTTCAGGGGGTCGAGTGTGGAGAAAACCTTCACTTGGAGCAAGTAGGAGGTCATGTCGGCTATGTTTGGGAGGGGGTAGTGATCCGGTTCTGTTTGCATGTTCTGGCATCTGTCATCCCAACATGGGAGGAGGGAGTCGTCTTTCTTCAGGACGATGTGTAAAGGTGATGACTATGGGCTGGGGGCCTTTGGCAAAGGCCCCTTCTTCCATATTGTCAAACGTCTGTTCAGCGGCTGCCAATCGATCTGGTGCCAGACGTCTGAATTTGGCGAAGACTGGGGGTCCGGTCTTCTTGATATGGTGATAAATACCGTGTTTGGCAGGAGCCGTGGTCGTTTGGCAAAGTTTTGGGCGGAAAACTTCCTGGTACGACGTGAGGAGGTAGGCAAGGGTATCCGTGGGTGCGCTGATATGGAGAGCGAGGTTGGAGGAGACGGGTTGAAGAGGTGTCGACAAGTACGAGTCTGCGTTGACCAATCGTCGGTGGCTGACATCCAACAAAAGGTGGAAATGAAAGAGGAATTTCGCACCGAGGATAGGCAATATGACGTCAGCAACGAGAAACTTCCAATTAGATTTGCCACTTCCGAACGATAATGTGAGGTTCTCGTAACCGTAAATGAGTATAGCAGATCTGTTGGCAGCTACCAGGCAGACGTCGGCAGACTTAGAAAGACTACGTCGTGTCCTGAAAAGTTCCCTTGGCAAAAAGAACGACAAGCACCCGTGTCTACCAAAATTCGCACGTCCATTCAAACATCATGTAAAAAGAAAAAAATTAGAAACACGGGAGGCCACCGCCACGAGTGATGGCCTACTTACACGTTTTTTGGACACTGACAGTCCTTGGCCCATTTCCTTGTGGCAGCCCTGAATCTGGAGTGGTAGTAGCGAAACTGTGGCCCATGGGCAGCAGTAAGTGGCTGTAGAAGTCATTGGTTGGGGCACAAGCGGGTTTTGGGTGATGGGTGGCTTTGTCGCCGCTCCGGTATATCACGGGGTAGGCGTGTGTGTCCTACGGCATTCACGTCAGCTTCGGTTGACGTTGAATAGGTGTCCTCTTCGTAAGGAGTGGAGGCGTTGATGGAGGTCTTGAAGGTCGTGAAGTGGCTGTCCATAAAGGCGTCAGCTTTGGTCATCAAGTCCTTTATGGGTAAACTATCAATATCGGGTATGCCAGCGCATACAGGTTCGGGTAAACGGCGTACCCAAAGGGCACGAAGTAGGTTCACCTCACGAGGAGAGCCGTCTACGGCATGTTGCAGTCGTGCGATACTGGCCATTTCCCTGAGGGCAAGTGAAGCCCTTTGGTCCCCCAATTCTTGTTGAGAGGGCTGAAAGAAGCTTTGCTATACGGGCAGCTGGCGATGGTGAGTACTGCTACAGAAGGTATGTTTAGATGGTGTCATACGCTATTGAGGTGTCTCCTTGTTCACAAAGCCAGTCGGAGATTTCCGGGAAGGTGTCCTTGGGTATCGCCACGAGAACATAATCTGCTTTGGCGGTTGAGCGAGTCACGCCCTTGATGCTGAACTGGACTTCAAACGCCTCTCCGTTGGCGAACGATGAAAGTTTGAATAGGGTGGCCATAGTAACAGTGAGGGTGGGAGGCGGGAGGAGCGAGTCGACAGGAGCAAGTCGATTTCCATGGTCACCAATGTCACGGGCTAAAAGTAGGATGTTACTCAAAGACGAGAAGAAAGCAACTAAGTACTTTATTATAGATAAATCGAGTATATATACACACTAGTTCCCGGCAAGAAGGTCACAAAATACAACATGCTATTTCTTGTCCAACCGGCAACCGGCTCTGTTAACTGTTAACAAAGAGAAATAGGCGGACGGGTTGATGCCAGTTGCGGTTAGTCCAAGATAGAGTGAAGATACAAAGGATAATATATACAAAAAATTAGAAATGTCGTTTCTACGTACGGTCGGGTGACAGACGCGTGGTCCAGTTTCATTTCTAATTATGTCATGCATTTTAATTCTCAATATCCTTTTGATGTTTTTTTCTCAAATCTGCTAAATTTATTAAATGTTGTTTCATTGCCATGTCCATATAGTAACACCGAACTCATTAAACTGATATATAGTCAGATTTTTATATGTAATTTCAGACGATTTGATTTTCAAAATTTACTTAACCTAGCCATTGCCTAATTTGTTTTTCAATCTTTCACTAAACTCTAATTCTAAAGACCTTGTATAAGAGAAAATTGTTCCTAAATACTTGAATACCTAAATGATTCTTTCTTGGGTTTAGATTACCAGTTGGTGAATATAACTGATGTCATCAGAAAATTAATAAACGTTCCGGTTTTTTCTTCAGAATCTAATATTTCTGTTACCAATAATGGTAATTAAGGCCATCTCTTTCGGAAGAAGATATTCTTTATGTTTATTACCTTTCCCAAATGGGATTAATCTAATTCAGCCCACAGATATTTCGTCTAAGAAATATGAGTTATGATGATGGGGAAAAATATAGATATGGACACATACTTTTTTTTTGTCAAAGAAAAGCATACACAAGCACACATGCACACATAAAAAAGTTAAAGCTATGGTAGATTGAGAGAGAGAGAGAGAGAGAGAGAGAGAGAGAGAGAGAGAGAGAGAGAGAGAGAGAGAGAGAGAGAGAGATCTTATGCAAAATCAAAAAATTTAGAAGATAAAAATTAGATTTTCGGTTAGTTCCTGAATGACAGATGGTTCTCTAATAGTACCTTGGAAGTTCCAGGTGTGATTCATTTTTGTAAACTCACTTTTGAAAAATACACTCGTTCTCTTCCTTCGTTAATATCAGGAAAATAGCTCATTAAGGAAGTCTAATAAGATTTCGGTTATAAATCAATCTCGAAAAAAAATGGTTTAATTCTTTTATTTCACAGTGTTTCGAGTATTGTTCTCCTGGCCGGTTTTCAGTTCTGACTGATTTTTTACGACAGAAACTAGTGATCGAAATGTTTTATTCATGATCTGACACTGACACTTAGTTAGTTCTTTATGCACAATGCATAAAAAAAAATTCATAATTCTGATAATCCTTCCCACTCGGATCTTTCCAGAGAGTGGCATCATATACGTAGTATCAAATATGCAATTATTTCTGGTCGTGTTACTTTCTCCATTATAAGGCTCGATGCTATAATTTATTCTAAATGTTCTATTCCATCTGTTCACAGATTGTGGTATAATCTTCCTAACCAGCCAGTTGAATCTGTAAAACTTTAAAAGTTAAAACTTATAGCTATTGTTGTAATGTTAAACAGGCTGACATAAATCTCTTTTCATAGTATATAACTGACAAATCTATTCTAACGTAGGTAACGCGTTTTCATTATTCTATATTTTGTTATACATTACCTTTCATATATAGTATATCTATATTGCTATTTCCTTTCCTCACTGTGCTACTTTCCCTCTTTGAGCAGCAATAATAATAATAATAATAATAATAATAATAATAATAATAATAATAATAATAATAATAATAATAATAATAATAATAATAATAATAATAATAATAATAATAATGCGGTTGACGTAGCTGAGTGGTTAGAGTCTAGTCTTGTAGATCCTGAGATCCTCAGGGGAATAGTTCAAATCCTCAATACGCAGTTGTTCCCTTGAGTATGGTTCTTTACCAAAATTACCTCAGTTCACTCGGCTGAAATTGAGCATCTATCCTCAATTGGTAGACACACACTTTGTGCTAAATAGCAAACTCAATGATGATGGGTACAAATCAAGATATCAATCTCAACGACATAAGTGAAACTCATAGAAATAGAAGGTCTTCATCTACAGTGAGGTATACAACTCAACGAAAGTAGAAGAAGATCAGGTACCTGACGGTCGTCATCAATAAACTGGTCTAAGTAGAACTCATGAACTAGCCTTAGGGAAGACTGCAGCGGAAGTACAACAAACGAGAATGTGGACAAAGGAAGAAAATAAAGATGTAAGGAGATACATTGTTAAAAAGAATGCATAATATGTGGTAACTGAGAAACAACTCCCCACTGAAAGAACTGAGACTAACGACTTATATACAAAACCTTAGGAAGAAAGAATAGCTATCAAAAAGAGAATAAGTGAAAATAGAAGAAGATATGATGAACACCAGAGAAGAACCACCTTACCCATCATACAATGCCCAGAAAGAAGCTGAAGAAGTGACTGATTAGATGGTGAAACATTTGAGGAAAATAAGAAAATAAATTTTAGGTAATAGAGAGTGAATGAGTATACAAGCCCAAAAAGCCTGCAATCAGAAGAGTGCAGAAAAAATCAAAGAAGGTCAACGAAATACTGAGACTAATCCAGACCTGTAACATCACGGAAATAAATACCTTTGCTTATGCAAGAGAAATATTCATTGTGGGAAAAAAAAAAAGAGGTGAGAGCTGACCTGAGAAAACTTGAAGAGGGGGTAAAAAATAGACTGAGAAAGGGAAAGATACCAAAGGAATTAGTTGAGAAATATAAAGTGCTATAGAGAGGCCTGAACAAAATAAGGAAACCTAACAAACAATGAATAAAGGAAAAGACACTGAAGGTCCAGAGATATGTAAACAAGATTAAATGATATATATATATATATATATATATATATATATATATATATATATATATATATATATATATATATGTATATATATATATATATATATATATATATATATATATATATATATATATAAATATATATATATATATATATATATATATATAAATATATATATATATATATATATATATATATATATATATATATATGTATATATATATATATATATATATATATATATATATATATATATATATAAATCTTCAAAATAAAATAGAAATGCTTTACAGCCAACTAAAAGGGGAAGACTACTATCAAGAGAACTCAAAAGCAGAACCACACACAAGAATCTGGTAAGGAATATGAAATAACACAGTATTTTACAAAAAATTAGAAACTAGCCCAAGGCTATAAAAATATATGAAAATGGAATAGCTGAGCAAAGGTTCTCTGATATCACGACCAAGGCTATAAAACACTAGCTGAAGAAAACTCCAAACTGGAAAATACCGGGCCCGATGAACCCCATCATAACTGGCTCAAAACTTCAAAGCCTTACATACAAGAATGGCAGAACAGCTTCCAGATTATATCCCACTTCACCAAGAATTAAAATGGATGATCACGGGAAGGAATTATCCAATTCAAAAAGAAAAAAAAATAAAGGTAATATAGCAAGCAGCTACAGAGCAATTTCCTACCCATCAATAATGTTGAAGCTCCCAACAGTTATAAGTGAAAGGCTGTACATCTACTTGGAGGGAACAAACACCATTTCCAGTCAGCAGAAAGGATGCAGAAGGAAATTATTTTAAGGCCTAAATACCAGCTACTGGTATGATGAACAAATGGGTAATAAAAAAATAGCAAAAGGAGGAAAAGCAGCCTGAGTATGACATGGGTAGACTACAAGAAAACCTTCGACATGATACCACACTCATGGCTAATAGAATGCTCAAAGATATTTGGCTATGGAAGAGAGAACTATCAAATTCCTAAAAAATACAATGCAAAACAGGAAATTTTTGATGTCATATTTTGGAAAATGGCTTGTAGAGATCAACATCGGTAGAAAAATTTGCCAAGCTAACTATCTATCACCACTACTTTTCATAGCAGCTATGATTCCCAATGACAAGAATGCTGGCAAAGTAGGCTACCAACTGAGGAAAGGAGATGAAAAAATAAACCACCTGATCTTCATGGATAACATCGTGGTTGTTCGGGAAAGATGCTAAGGAAACAGACAGGCTCATCCAGACGGTAAGAATTGTACCAGGAGACATCAAGATTGACTTAGGAATACAAATATGTGCTTAAGTTACTATAAATAAA
This sequence comes from Palaemon carinicauda, assembly GCF_036898095.1. Lineage (NCBI taxonomy): Eukaryota > Metazoa > Arthropoda > Malacostraca > Decapoda > Palaemonidae > Palaemon > Palaemon carinicauda. The sequence continues at coordinate 21,717,783 of NC_090734.1, read as the reverse complement.
GGAGTCCTAATAAGAACAGAAGTGACAAAACTTCCAGATGGAAATATCGTCAAATATATGGACAAAGCAGGCTTTGAATATCTCGTGATAATAGAGGGAGAAACAATAAATCACCAAGAGATGAAGGAAAACATTAAAATAGAATACAATATTATTATTACCGCATGCTAGCCTATAACCCTAGTTGGGAAAACAAAATGCTATAAGCCCAAGGGGTCCAACAGGGAAAACGCTGGAAACCTGGCAAAGTCTATAAAAACCTAAAAAGAGCCAGAAATAAGGTGCATTACTAGAAGTCAGAGCAATGCAACAAACATGGAGAGACTAGAAATGTAACGAACATGTACCCCACAATACATCCAAGAGCGAATATTGACAGGCTCTCTAGAGATGTGTCAACATCAAATGTTAAGCACTAGGAAAGTACCTATAGACAAGCGAGAATGAATAGATATAGACTGCATGGGGAGAAAACTTGATAAAGAAGAATGAAGGCTCAGAAAGTTATAAGGATAGGATGAAACGGGGAAAAGGGGACAAGAAAAATAGGAAAGAAAACAAATGGATGGACAATTACTGAGACAAACTGAAGAATTGGTCCGTAAGGCAACATGGCAGTGTGTACAGAGAGAAATTGAAGGGGTGATGATGATAGCAACGGATCAGGTCTTAAGAACATGATATACTCAACGTGCAATAGACGAAACTAACATCTCGCCAAAGTACAGGAAATGTATGGCAAAATAAAAAACCACCGACCACACCCTTAACTAATGCTTAGCACTTGCTCAGAGTCAGCATAAAACACGACATGATACAGTGACTAAAACTCTCCATTAGAGAATCTATAGAAAATATGAAATACACTGGAGGAATAAATGGTACAAACAACCACCACAAGCTGTAGTAGAAAAGGATCAGGTTAATCTATACTACGACTGCAGTATAATGATGGTCAGGATGATAAAAGCACATTCACAAGATGTCACTCTAGTCAACAAGACAAAAAAGGAATAGCTCTATTGGAAGCAACAGCACCATGGTACTCAAGAGTAGAAGATAAGGGCCAAGAAAAAATCTAAAAGTACCAGGACTTACAAATTGGATTGAGAAGACTAAAATATGCAGGTAAGAGTGGTACCAATAATCAGAGGAGCATAATGGACTATATTTAAGTCATTGAAAAGAAATCTTGAGAAAGTAAGTGCCGATATAGCCTCCGGACTTGTGTAGAAGAGTGAGCGACTGGAAACAGCACATACATTGCGGGAATTTGTAGATTCCTAAAGAAGTTGGATGTAACCCTGCACAATAGACCAACAGTTTCTGTAGACTATAATAATAATAATAATAATAATAATAATAATAATAATAATAATAATAATAATAATAATAATAATAATAATAATAATGAACATATGAGATATTTGAAGTCCATGCAGTCATTAGGAAACATTTACGATGTGCCAAATCGCTATTGTAATTGCGTTTTATGAATATATTATTCCTGGTTGCTAGATGTAGGGTAACATTATTTCCTAATCCAGGAGTTAAAAAAAAAAAAGTAGGATACGCACTAATTGATGGTATTAATCGATTCCATCTGGTGTACGGAAACTTGAAATCGAACATACGTTTTATTATACAGTGTGCATGTACCACTCCATGAATTTTCTATCTAGACCATGTTTGGTTGTTTACTCCTTCAAATATATATATATATATATATATATATATATATATATATATATATATATATGTATGTATGTATGTATGTATATATAATGTATATATATATATATATATATATATATATATATATATATATATATATATATATATATATATATATATACATATATGTATGTATGTATGTATGTATGTATATATATATATATATATATATATATATATATATATATATATATGTATATATATATATATATATATATATATATATATATATATATATATATATAGTATATACAGCATATATATATATATATATATATATATATATATATATATATATATATATATATATATATATATATATATATATATATATCTATATATATATATATATATAGTATATATATATATATTATATATATATATATTATATATATATATATATATATGTATATATATATATATATATATATATATATAAATATATATATATATATATATATATATATATATATATATATATATACATACTGTATATAGAGTATAAATATAAAAAATCGGATTGTGCTACATAAGGTACTTTATTGAAAGCTTTATTGAGGGGGTGAGTGAGAAATTAAATGTTATGATATTGTTGTTATATATATATATATATATATATATATATATATATATATATATATATATATATATATATATATATATATATATATATATATATTAAATCGTTAAATGAAATTCAAATTCAATGAGAATTGTAATTAAGCAACTAAATTATTAACAAAAAAAGGGGGATTGTGAACAACTTGATGTGATTTTTGGCAACCCTGGAGCTTTTAAAAGATGTAGAACAATATATTATCAATATATGATTGGAAATGATACTTCCTTCACCGTTAATTAAACAATATTAAAAACTACTGTACCATGAAATTTTAGTTGATATTGCCGAAGGAGAGTGGCACATTCTAGACATTGAAGAAAAATACGTGTTAAAAGATATTAATCAACTGCAAAGTTTTAGAATATATGTCTGCGTCTGCATATAAAAGAAAGACGAAACTGCTATCTATGATAAGCGAAATAATTTTGAAGCAAAGTCAAATGTATATTTTGTATGAAAGGTATCAAATCAAATATGGTAGATTGTTTTTCCTGTGTGAAAGTAAATAGAATTTTACGTTATATTAGATACCATTCTCAAACTGGGAAATAACACATAATTTCATCTTCAAATTAATAGTCTAATATATAATGTAACAGGATTAATCAGAGATTTCAGACCTCTTCCAATGATTCTTGACACTATTTTACTGAAGTCTACGGACTAGAAACTTCTTTTATCATATGTTGACTGTGGAGGAATCTACTAAAACTTTTAACTATAGTCAACAGACAGCTCATTCCCCCTTTCATATGCTAAATGTAGATGGTGAAAAGTACAAAGTTGATTGAAAATCGTGATCTTGAATAGCATCACCTCTACTTTTAGAATTTTGGTAAAAACCCCATTTCATCAAAATCCACAAATTTCATTTGATGTACCCTAATTTTAAAACTAGCAAAAAAGGATCTAGAAACCGTATCCAGAACCGTATCACCTCTAAAGGTAGTAGAGTCATCCATCGCCTGAAATCTATCTTTAGTGTATATTTCTAAAATCCGCCATTTTTTTTTTAATGCAAAGGAGGAAAATGCAAATCTGGATCTTATATACGGATCCAGATCATCTCCAAAAATCATTGGGGTAGTTCATATCCTAAGTTATATATGTGGTGAAATTTTGTCAAGATCCGTCGGGTAGATTTGATATAATTCCGTCCACAGACAGACACAAACAAATATATGAATTAATATACGGACTGGATTTTATAACCTCCTTGGATGAGGTAAATAAAGATGACGTGTGTGTATGATGTAAATAAAATGAACTCTTTGCCAATACATAGATGGTGGTCAGTAGTGCTATCCGTTGACAGATTATTTGAGAAATCTTTTATATGCAGGATACTGCAAATGGTTAAAAACCAGAGTCAGCCTGGAATGATACCAGGGGTCATGTTAATGATCCGAAACACCGTAGTATGCTACTTTATCTTAGGCCCACCAATGCGTTATTTTATCCTTTCTTTGAAATTAAATGTGTTTTCTTGTGGGCATATGAAGCGTGTATTATAATCTACATAAAATGAGGAATATGTTTAAGGGTTGTGTAAGTTCGTAAGACATAAGTAAAATGTTACGGATGCTCGATTGGGAAGAAAAAAATGGGTATGTTTATATTTTTTTGTTACTTGCACAAGCTTTCAGATATATTTATTTACACAATTTTGTTTTCACCCATAAAGTTCCTTCCATACAGCTATTTTCCTAGAAACGTTTCGTTTTCGTGTAGAGTAAAAATGCTTACTGTATCTTCTGATTATAGTATCACGCACCTACAATGTATCATGTCGCGAACAAACAAATTTGTTGCTAGTTGTTTTACTTAAGGAAGCCGGCTGGCTAATGCCGTTTTTTAATTAAGTTTTGAGTTCATCCATAAAGTATCGTCTTGCAACCATCTCAGAACCCCAGTCTCTGCAATGTGATCTCTCTAGGCGAAAAAAATTCCAGGTTTACCAGATTCTCTTGCAAAATGCTCAAGCTTGACAATTGTGAAGAATATATGTTGATTGGTTACAGCTTTATCATTATGTTCGTATTATAGGTCCATATACACAATTATTTTACATATTATGAGCTCTATATTTTTAGAACAAATAGTTATTTTAATTTTTAGAATTATTATCAAAAGACTAAGATTTTAGCGGCTTAATGCTCCAAAGAAGTGAAATCATATCTTTTACACAACCACAGCGAACAATTTGAAGGTTTCTTAAGGAACCAATATACGTAATTCATGGAATTGGTCGTCAATAACACCTAACTATTGATATGATCGACAATGATGTATTAGAATAGACGGATCAGCCATGGAATAACCTTTATCAACAACGTCAGACAGGAGTTCCCTATGCAATCATGAGAAAGAATATTCAGAACCTTGCCCATTTCATTTTAATAGTAGATTCCCGGGTTGTTATATAGATGATACATATTTGGTTTTTTTTTAAATTGAGAGAGAAAGTAGTACGTTTATCTATTTTCATCTACATAAATA
>NC_090734.1:21705428-21707928 GCF_036898095.1 Palaemon carinicauda | reverse complement strand
TATATATATATATATATATATATATATATGTATATATATATATATATATATATATATATATATATATATATATATATATATATATATATATATATATATATATATAAATATCGTAGTACTAGTGTTTGAATTGCAGGATTATTTATCAAGCGACATAAGTATAAAATAATGATAACTCTAGTGGATATACCACCATCATATCGTAAAGAGGAAGAAGTATAAACTTTTGATAAAGTTCTGGAGTGATAAAAATAGGTCAAAAGTAGAGAGGAGAATCAGAAGTATGTTAATTTCGAGTAGGGACAAGGAATGACAGAGTAAACTTAAATGTAAAATTCACTAAAAGAAACCATTGTAAAATCCTAAACAGCATTTTTAATAAAGAAAAACTAACTTAGAAAATGGACATTAGGTAGCCCAAATGGAGAAACGAAAAACGAAATAATGTTTATTTGTAGTATATAAGCTGACTTAGTTAAAGATGTAACAGCCTTAAACTATTTAAAGTCAAGTGATCAAAGAATAGTGAAAAGTAAAATTCCTTTAGATTTAAGAAAAGAGAAAAACTAGTTTTAGGGACGAGAAATGAAGTCATGTAATAACAGAAAAATATGTGCTCAGTATAGCAATAGAGGTCGAATGTAGTTTGTTGGGACAGGCGATATCTTTCATATCGTTTTTCTTTTTGGGGAACATGCTTTTCATTATGATCTGATATACCATAATATGAAATTATTTTATCATTTTACCTAATATTAGGATTTACCTTTACCCCGGGCAAATTTTCAAAGTTCAGCCTAGCCTGCACACAAGCTACGGATTGCTCCTGCTTAGTTTCAAATTTTCTCGATAGATACTGTAAATCCCGTTTTGTCCCCGGTTATGAAGCGTTTGTTTCCACTATTATTGTTGTCCCATCCATATACATTCATACCATGTTACGTAAGGAAAAGGTCATGTTGCGTCGGTCGCTGAAGCCACAACTACGTTTCTCGATCGTAAAAATCAACCGCCCCCCCCCCCCAAGAAAAAAAAGTCGTTAAGGTGGTGCATGCCTTAAAATTTAGTGATGTTCGGACTTATCTTTTCAGTATTCCCAATAATCTACATTCTTATCACCTTGTTAAGATTGTAGTCCGTAGAAACACGTACTGTAATTATGCCGAACACTAATTTCTTATATATACAGTATAACCAAAGGTTAGGTTAGCTAACATCTGGTTAAAATGTTCAGGGGGATCATGCCAATTTCAAACAGCCCACCGGAATTAACCTTTCGTTTCCATGCGCTTGTAGGCCTGCTTTTGTTGGCCGCGTTATTTCAAAATTGTTGACAAACCAGCGCGACCCATGATTTACTTCAAAGAGATTGGCCTTCCCAACGATAACTACCGTTATGGACATGTTATGGGAAAATGTTTTTTTTTTTTTTTTTTTTTTTTTGATTCATCATCCGACTCTCATATTGGAATTATCCCTGTTCTTAGTAATATTGATTATAAAAATAATTTACAGAATTTATTTCATTAATGAATGCATGTAACAGTACTATCATTCACTACATATGTTTTTCTTTCTCTATATCAGATATGTAGTTTAGAGTCCATCTCACTTTCCTTTGGTCGCACTGGCATTAAAGAAAACAAGGAAAGGCACGATGGGCATAATTCCCCTCTTTAAAATATATGTATTTTTGGGTCGTTAGAGAAGACATTGAACGTATCCCTTTTCAAAGGTAAGACTTAAAGTTATTATGTAGAAGATTATTATAAGAGTAGGGAATATTACGATATAGAAAGAGAGAAAAAAAGAGATCAGAATGGATGCAGTGGCTCGCCAATGCTCAGCAAAGTTTGCATACACACTCATGGTCGTGTTGCATCATTTTACAAGACACCTTATTTATTCCCTAATTATGATATATACTTTTCTTTAAAAAAAAAAGGTGAACATCGAACGTGAATCTTTTAATGTCGAATGAAAATTTATGTCAGGGGAAAAAAGACAAACAGACGTGTTCTATACAGTTTTTCTTTGATAGATGTGGTTAAATTTATTACTTATATAGATCAGCTTCACGTTTTGAGGACGATAAGGTTTTTAGACCTACAGGAATTTGGACGAATTACCAAAGCATTTTATCATTTCTTATTTTGTTAGGGACTTTTAGGTGATTTTATTGATCCATGTGAAGTGTGTAAAATTGATGATGTTTCCCTTATGCATGATGGAGCAATGCCTATACTGGCCAATACATGTATAATTACGGTGAAGGAACCGCAAGTGTCGCAAAAAATTCACAATGCGTCAGGGCTCCTTCTTCGATTGTTCAAACTTCAAAGATTGTGAGGTCATTCTCCTTATATGTTGGGTCAAACATTGGTCTCACGACAATATTGCTGTCAAGAGGAGAAGCTTGCATCTCACACTCTTGCCGAATGGTATAATTTTTGCTGAGAAGTGTGTGAACAGATCTTGATTTTAGGCAGCAATAAAATTG
>NC_090734.1:21662928-21682928 GCF_036898095.1 Palaemon carinicauda | reverse complement strand
GATATGTGTTTACTGATAAAAAAGCTTATAATTGTTAAAGACCGATCTCCTTAATTTGATGGGGGAGAATTTAGAAAAAAAGAAGAAAAAACAGACGCCAAGAAAGAAAGTGGAATCGGTAAAAAACTGAAAATACATGGGTAGAATGCAAAACTGTATTGGGCCAATGTATTTATCAGCTAAGAAGAAAAAGAACGAATACTATAAGAGAAAGACCCGCAAACCAGAAACAGACATAAATAGGTTTTTTCATCTCGTAAATGGTTTAAAGGGAAAATAAATGAAAATAGGCAACCTGAAGGGTACAGTAACCAGGAACTAGCAAATAACTTTAGATTGTTCTTTAAGGAATAAAATAAATCATGTAACTGGGTCATTTACAAATATTCAACATCAGATTAACGCTACACCAGATATACCCATAAAATTAACGATATTTAATGATATAACACAAGGCGATGTTACCGGGATTAATAAGAGAGCAAAGAAAACAAACCATGCAATCGATCTAATGCCAATATCTGAAGTAACTGGGGAAAGATACTCTTCTAGTTTAGCTGATATAGTTAAGAGAATAGCAAATACAAAGGGCTATAGTCACACAGGTTCTGAAAAGTGCTCTAGATTATCAATAATTGAGATAGTATACACATATTTCAAATCTGCTTTTTTAAATTCAAAAGTGCCAAAATACGTAATTCTTGGACAACTAATTAGTCAATTAGAATAAATAGAAGCTTTTCCATAAAACCAGTCTACTTACAGAAAAATAATGCTCGACAGAGACAGCTGTCTATTATGTTATAAAAGATATGCTAGATATGATGGATGAAAACAAAAGTTGTATTTTCATAATACTTGATCTTAGTGCTACTTTTGATAGAGTTGTGCACGAACTCCTATTAAATGATGTGCAGCCCATTGTTATTGAAGATCAATCTTTTGAATACCTAAAAGATTACTTGGGTGACAGAAATTACCGTGTGCAAAATGGAAACTCTTATTCATCATATGAACCTTAAACAGAGGGGGTCCTCAGAAGACTGAATTAATCCCCAATCTTATTTTGAATCTTTACTATGGGTTTGTCGAAAATATTGTAAAGGAATGGAGCGAAGTTAAACTATTTGCAGATGGAACTCAATTTTTCTTCTTCCGAAATGATATAGCCAACACTACTGACCCTGAAGCAAATTCTAGCCAGTGTTAGGGAATGAATGAAATTGAAAGAACTAAAATAAAAGAAAATGATGGTTGAAAATAAGCGTGAGGAACTTGGATAATATGCAAATAAACATATATAAAAACTCTGCCTCCATACCAAGTTAAGTTCATGATTTAGGCATATCTCTTGATTGTAACTTGTCATTCAGTGCCCAAAATAAATAATGTTGTAAAACTGCTTGTTATCATTTTAGAAAGTATGATTTATAAATAAGTACTTGGATGATCATTCTCTAAAGAAACCTATGATAAACTATGTTATTACCAAGATTGACTACTGTAATTCCATCTACTATACGTTACCAAAAGTGCAACTTAAGAAATTACAAAACATAATAAACAGAGGAGTAAGATTGATAAAAGGTTTCCCACCCCCGAGAAAGGATCATTCATATACTGATTGATTTACACTGCCTGCCTATTAGAGCGAGAATTGAGTTTAAAGTATGTACAATAACCCCTCCCCTTAAGTTATCAGAACTTGACGTCCGTATATCTAAGATAATTACGACATGTTTTGCAGCCAACAAATCATGTTGACACGAGAATAGTTACAGATGGTTTCAAATCACTGGAACCTATATGTATGTTTACTGTAAGCTCTAGAGCCTTAATTGTGTGGCCCTGAGCTTATACAACAGGCTCCCACTAGACATCTAAGAGACTGAAAGTATTAAAGCTTTCATTAGGAGACTGAAGACTTTCTTGTTCTCTAAGTGCTTCAAAAGTGTGGATTTCATAATAAACGAACAATAAGTGTGAAATGTTGAATGCTTTTGAATGAACATGATAAAATTACTATGGAGATCCTCCAGAGAGTATGTTTCCCCTGCTATACAGGACCAGAGAGTAGCTTTTAAAGTAAAGTAAAGTAAATATTCTGTTGGTTGCAGGGTTGTAGGCGGTTGTCTGATGTATGGTGATGTCCAGATGATTCACTAATGATGTCTATAATTGAAGGGTGAAAGTGGTACTCCTGTCAGAAGTAATAAGCTCACGGTTAACAGATCTTTCTATTCACTCTGAGAGCAAGGTAAAAGCACATGAGGCTGATGATGCATTTTTATTTGGAGGGGCTTAATGCCAACGAGTTGATGGGTCAATAACAGTAAACTGGCAATGATGTCCATGTGATGTGGGTAGAGGACCTAAAATGTTAATGCAAATGCGGAAATAATGACACTTAGATTGAGGGAAGGGGCCCATTCCTGAATCTGTGGGTCTATGTACTTTTGAAGTTTGACCCGATCCTTAGCATTCTTATTAATGCCATGGAAATAAACATTGTCTTCAGTAGCTGTCTAGTAGGTTAGCAGGAGGGATTTGAAAGGCCATGAGTGAAATAAAACACTTATTGGCGCATAGGAGACGGTATCCTTGGTCTTGGTCTACTAATACTGACGTCACATATGTGAGCGGCATTAGATTCGTCAAGGGAAATCTCTTTCCACCTGAAGGATATGCAGGATGTCCTACACACTTGGTATTCTAGGTCCAATTGTTAGGTTTCTACCAAGGCGTTGTAATCTAATCCCAGGTGAAGTGAATGATGGTCAATGTGTTTCTGACAAGGCTTTGGCAACAGAATCAATTTTCCCAGGAACCTGTGGAAGGGTGCAATTGTATTCAGCCAAGGCAGAGAAATTTCAGTGTTGACGAGCGGATCCGGCATCCGAATGGTGAATGATGGTGTGCACCAGAGGAATGTGGTCAGTGCGGATGATGATGGCTGTACCTTCTAGGATGTGGTGAAAGTGACTGACAGCCAAATGCACCACCAGCAATGCACGTAAGAAGGTCGAGTAGCCGGATTCTATCTTGGTCAGTTTTCTTCCAAAGAAGACCAATGTGCAGTGTGATCTGATTACCACTTTCTCAAGTACAGCACAAATAGCAACGTTACTGGCATCAGTGGAGAGAAGGAGAAGGACTTGTGGCGTAGGTAAAGGGGCAGCAGCACTGGTTGATGAGGCCTTTTATGTGTTGCAAAAGGCCACTTCTCAGGTTTTTTCTTGCCCCTCAGGGAGGTGTAAAGGGGTGCTTAGAGTTACAGTAACTGTTGGTGGGAACTGATGAAAACAGTTTACCATGTCCAAGAGTTACTGCAGTGCTGTGATAATTGAGGATGCATGGACGTTTTGCACGGCTGGCACCTTCTCAGGGAGTGGATATACTCCTTGAGGACTGATGTGGCGCTATAAGAACGATACTTCATTGTCACAAAAGGTACAATTGTCATACCAGACTACAATGCCATTCTGTTGTCTACTGTCAAGAACAATGAGTATGTGACATAGGTGTTCATCTTTGGAGGAATAGAGCACAAGTATGTCGTCCACATAACATAAGCAGAAGGGGAGGTACCCAAAGATGACATCAACCCAGATACCAGTTGAGATATCACTGCTAGAGAGTTATTAGTTCCTTTAACTAGCCAGAGAGTACTATACTGGATCCTTCTCTGTGGTTACGGTTCATATTCCCTTCGCTTACACATAAACCGAATAGTGTGGCTTATTCTTTACATATTCTTCTCTGTCCCCTTACACCTGACAACACTGAGATTACTTGACAGTTCTTCTTTGCTAAAGGGGTTAACCACAGCACTGTAATTGATCAGTGGATACTTTCCTCATGGTAAGGGTAGAAGAGACTATTTACCTATGGTAAGCAGATCTTTTAAGAGAAGGACACTCCAGAATCTCTAGTCTTGGGTAGTGCCATGGCCTTTGTACCATGGTCTTCCACTGTCTTTGGTCAGAGATCTCTTGCTTGAGGGTACACGCAGACAATTTATTCTATACTGTTTCTGTTCCTCTTGTTATTTCCAGTTTTTATCAACTTTTTTTTATCAATTTCCTTTCCACACTGTGCTAATTTCCCTGTTGAAGCCCTTGGGCTTATAACATCCTGTTTTTCCAACTAGGATTGTAGCTTTGATAATAATAATAATAATAATAATAATAATAATGATAATAATAATAATAATAATAATAATAATAATAATAATAATAATAATAATAATGAGGTAGGGAAAATCGTCGCCAGCATTACTAAGGCCAAAATATAATAAACTGAAGGTGTAAGTCATGGAGGTGGAGATGGCAGTCATGGGGATGTGTTCGGGGTTCAGGTGCACCTGATAATACCCCTTCAAGAGGTCAAGCATGAAGAAAGCTTTCGTTCTGTGCAAGTAGGAGGTACTATTGACTATGTTTGTGAGCGGGTAGTGATCTGTTTCTGTCTGCATGTTCAGATGCCTGTAATCTCCACAAAGGTGGGGGGAGCCATCTCTCTTCTGGTCAATATATAATGGTGACGACCATGGGCTTGAAACCTTTTCTCAATAGCTCATTTCTCCTATTTCAGCGAAGGTTTGTTGAGCAACTTCCAAATTATCCACGGCAAGACACCTAAATCTGGCGAATGCAGGAGGCACCATCGTGTTGATATGGGAATAATTACCAAGACTGGTAGGAACCGTAGGCATTTGGCAAAGGTCGGGATAGAAGACTTACGGTATAAAGTGAGGAGGTGGGTGTAGGCCTCCGTGTGTGTGCCGATGATGAGTACAAGGCTGGAGAGCCGCGTTGGAAAGATATCTACAAGTACGAGTATGCAATGAGAAATCGTTGATGCTCCACATCAACCAGGAGGTGGAAATGTGCGAGGAGAACTAGGAATTTCAAATAGTATTTAGCGATCCCAAACAATAGTGTGACTGTCGCATACCAGTGGTTTGGGATCTCAGAACCATTTGCAGCCATCAGCTACATGCCAGCAGTACGCTTAGTATGACTACATCGTGTCCTGAAGAATAACTTTAGTAGAAGGGAACGGTAATCACCATTCTCTATAAAAAATACTGCACACATGCACCTACATCATATAAAAAAAGAAATGATTAGTAGCAGGGGAGACCACCTTCACTTTCAATGGCCTACTTTGACGTTTTTTGGCCATTGACAACTGTCTAGACATTTCTTCACACTAGTTTTGAATATGGAAGAGTAGTTGCAGAACTACGGTTGATGGACGACAGTAAGTGGCTGGAGAGCTCATTAGTTGGGCGTTATTGAGAGATGGTATATGTGGGTTTGGACAGTTATGTTGCTGCTCCAGCATATTATAGGACGGGTGTTTTACCGCATTCATGTTGGCTTCCGTCAGTTTTGTTACGAATTGAGTCATTGACAGAGGTCTTGAAGGTTGTGAGGTGGTGGTCCATAAGGGCATCAACTTGTCATGACACCTTAGATGGTGACGCATACAGGTTCACTTAGGCTTCCTACTCAAAGGGCATGAATTAGGTTCACTTCCTGAGGAGATCCATCTGCGACATAATGAGAACAAGCAATACTGATGATTTCCATGGGCACAAGCAAAGCCTTTTAGTCCCCCTATGGTTGTTGAAAGGGCTTACAAATCTTGGCTCTACAGGCAGTTGACCATGGTGAGTACTGCCCCAAAGAGATATTTTTTTAGGGCGTCATACGCTCTTGGGGAGTCCCCTTGGTCTCAAAACCAATCGGACATTTGAAAAAAAAAAAATCCTCGTGGATTGCTGTGAGAACATTGTGTATTTTGCTGCTCAAGTGAGTCACACTCTTGATGCAAAACTGAATTTCAGTGAGCTGAAATCAAGCAATAACTATGTTAGCAAAGGGTGGAAGTTTCAACGGTGAAGGTTGGATCAGGGCCTAGAAGTGGGCGGAAAAAATGCGGTAAAGAGCTAATAACTTTATGGGTTACCAATGTGTGAGGTGGTTGTTAGGTGCTAACACAGAGGAGAGGTGAGAAAACGTAAGGTTTACTTTGATTCAACAAGAAAGAAGCTTACATACAAGCAGTTGTGAGCAAAATTGTCAGAAAAATTAAATCAAACTAAAATATGCGATGACAACCTAAACAGGTTATTCTATTATCATTGTGGAATGAATAAGAGATAAAAAACAATAGAATTGGCTTGCATTAGCGTGTATGAAATACGTGCAGGATATAATCAAAACAAATAAGTAGACAAAATATTATCTATTTAGTTGATAAAGTATTCTCAATCTAGCTAAGACTACTATTTTTTTTAAATACAAATAAAACATATGCTTACAGAACATTATGATTTGACGGTAATTGTGATTCATATTGCCAGAATGTATATTTCTTCTACTTCTTGTGGGGTTTTAGTCATATATAGATAAGTCCTTCGATAGACATTTTATTATGATACAGAAAAAAATATGCTTTTTACTCACGATGATTAACTGAGTATCTCAGGAGCAATCCTGTTAATAAATTTTTCTGATCTATGAAGTATATAGAGATTTCGAAAACATGAGTGTCCAAAGTTTAAAGGACGAACAAAACTATAATTATCTTTCTGGGTAAGCGATAAATGATCTTTCACTATGACCATAGGATAATTGAATAGCCTTGTATATATATATATATATATATATATATATATATATATATATATATATATATATATATATATATATATATATATATATATATATATATATATATATATATATATATATATATATATATATATATATCTGTGTGTATGTATGTGTGTGTGTTTGTGTGTGTGTAACTGAGTTCCTTATCCATATAATTAGAACGTCTCAATGCCATAATTTAGATATATATGTATATACAAATGTGTATAAGCATTTATTAACTAGTCTCAAGTCCTGGACGTGAAAGTCATTTGTTTGTGTTCCAGCCACACGCTTTAGTACCTTTCTAATAATTCATCCTAGAGACTCTGTATACACATATGTATTGAAGATTAAGCATTGAACATTTCAAAATATGGATAGATACAATAGTTTTCTTTGGAACTAGAACAGCTTTCCTGATCATAGCGATACACAAACCTTTTCACCACATCACGTTATCCCCACTTATATAGTCGTATATGAAGGTCATACATTTTATCTATATTTCATATGTATATTAAACACTTCTTTAGTAAGCAAGTTTCATCATACAAATGCGTAATAGATATTGGCAGGTAACCACACACTTATACCTACTCTCTCTAGATTTAAAAACTGTGATGATGTAGATGCTTATTTTAAGGATTTTTTCTTTCTTCTTTTTTATTTCTAGCAGGATAGAGTACGCACGTGACGAGAAGAGCATGTATGACTGGTAAGTAAATAATAAAATGTAATAATCATCAACATGCTAGTTTAAGGTACAAATTTATACTCTGAGCAGTACTAAAATATCTTTCCTCATATCCTTTCATTACCTCGTTCCCCTGTCAGCCAGAATCAAGAAACCTATTTTATATTAACAAAATTCGTACACGTAGTAAGATGAGAATAAAAAAACATAATATATATTTTAGAAATTTTAAATGATCAATTGATGGTAATTTTTCCTAACTTTTCTCTTAACTCGAATACCTATTTATACTTTGATGTATTATCTCCAAAATATATTGGATTTGCCCTTGGGTCATGCCCCACCTTTCCACCAATTTTGTTCAAGCTGCTTTTGTAATTTTTGCGTAATGGTGTTCACAAAAAATAACTAACAAAATATTTGCCATTTACTTGACATTGAGATTATTTTCAAAGTACTGCTACGTACTTGCACTTTGATATACTTCATCTAAAATATTTCAGATTAAATCTAGGTTTTGTCAAAATCGCTGCATTAGTTTCTGTGTAAATTTGCTCACAATCAAACAAACAAATGAATAAATGACAAAAGATAAGATAAACAATGAAGATAAGAGTAATTTATATTTTTTTCATGAATGGATATGAAATGGTGAAAACTAGGGGAGAGAGTTATTTCGAAACATGACAAAGCTTCAAATGATGGTCAAATGTTATGTTAACCATGTCAATGGATAATAAGTCGCACATGTCAAATGTACGAGTGGATTAATTATTATTATTATTATTATTATTATTATTATTATTATTATTATTATTATTATTATTATTATTATTGTCGGGAATTTCGAACTGATCAATCGAAATTCCCGCCATTTGACTCCACCTACGTTGCGTCAAATTGGAGGGAGAGGAGAGAACTCGCTGGCGAATGAATGTCGTTCAAGACGAGAATGTTTTAGAACCAAAAGAGAAACCGCCTGGTAGGGGAGGCGCTGAGACTAAAGAAATCGACCACTTGTAATTTGAGATTAAGAAATATAACGTCATTCTATTGTAACATGATGAAAAAAATCCAATCTAAAAATTTAGGTTCAGGAAAAAATGCGGGAAAAAGGTGACGTCGGGGGTTGCAGAAGGCAGCTCTGCCTCTTTGATCCGGCGTCCCCAACCACAGTAAGTCCTAATTGTTCTCTCCCCCCCCCCTAGTGTACCCAGGTCGGTTTCCATATAGATTTTGCTAGAGTTATGTAAAATTTGTATCTGTGAATATTTCATCGATCCTTGTGCCAGGGGATCAGAGTTGTTTTGTAAAATATGTAAAAAGGTCTCGGTAAGGCGTTTATCGTGATAACTCACTAAATGTTTAATTAATTTTGCTAAAATCTTGAGTCCGATGCGGACATAGTTTTTTTCAGTTACGCACATGTTCATTAAGTCAAGTGTCTCTTTGTATGTCAAGTAAAGGTTTATTTTTTATATTTCTCTCGTATTAGTTGATTATATTTATAATAAATGTGTTAAAATATAGCCGTATTCTACTTAATTCTCGAATGGTTTTGAGAGGCTAGCCCTTAAGGCCTTGTGACCCGCCCAGCACATCGGGCAATTTAGTAAACCGGTGAAATTTCGCCACATTTAGTCCTTCGAACCGGATCACAAGCGCTTCCCAGAGCCTGACAGGACTAAAATAGAATATGAGCTTTTGAGGGTGGGAAAGAAGTAACAATTAAAGGTCGTCTACGTCCCGATGTGCGATCGGCCACGTGGGTCAGTTTCCTTGAGTCCCTTCCTAACGTAAAATTACCTTTCTTTCCTTGCTTTGCCAACCCCCCCCCCAAACGTAAAGTAAAGTTAATTAAGATGGCGGTGGCCACGATCGTGCACATCGAGGCGTCGATGGGCCTAATAAACGACTTACTGAGTGAAACGCAAAGGGCGCTATTAGAGACCTACTCTGAGTCCGTTTACACGAATTTGGTAACGGAGTTGCAGGTAGAGGTCCGACAGCTAAGAGAGCTATACAAAAGCCAGTGTGTGAAACTAGAGTCTAGTATTGAAGCCCGAATCAGGCACACATTATGTGAAACTACACGCGCTTCTACCCTACTGTATAATAGGATAGACAAAATGAAAAGCACTTCAACGGGGAATGTTGCCCTCCCCAGGTTGAAGCCGCTGCCTCTCCCCACGTTTGAAGGGGAAGTGCAAGAGTACGCATCGTACCGTGAGCTCTTCACAATCCATGTAGATCGAAGAGCGGATTTAGACGAAGTGTCTAAATTTACTTATTTATTGGGGACGTTGGGCAAAGAGCCACTTAAAATCATCAAATCTCTAAGTGTAACCGCCACGAACTATAGTGTAGCATTAGACCTATAAGATAAGCAATATGGCAACGTCCACCAGACACTCGTGATTCTGCACCGTAAATTAGCCAACATCTTTGTGCCGTCACTAAACCCAGTAGAACTCAAAAGGTTCCGTTCTGAGTTGACCATCATTATTGAACAAATCAAAAGACTGAGTACCAATGACACAGGCCAGGGCATGGTCATGAGCCTCATTAATCAAAAACTGTCAGAGGGAAAGCTCTACCGCAAAGTGGTAGAGCATTTGAGAAAATGCGACTATACGTTGGACGAGTTTTTTGAGGCAATAGATTTTATTGTGAGAATGCTAGAAGACGATGCATTGCAGAGAGGCAACAGTCTTGAGAGTGACAAAAGACCAGACAGTAGTGTAAGACCGAAAACCCATCCCATCCACAAAAATTCCTGCCCATTTTTTAGCGAACGGCACCCACCTCACGGATGTCGCCAAGTGACTGACGTAGCTGCTAGATGTCGCATTTTGCTGAAAAGGGGTCTTTGTTTTAATTGTACGCAATCAGGTCATCGTAGCGATAAATGTCCCGTTTCAAATTCCTGTAGAAACTGTAATGCTAAGCACCACACTGCAATTTGCGATGCGGGTAGACCGCAATCGATCCCTAGTCATAGTAGTAATAGTCAATTAACAACGTCCCGCCCCGTAGTAAATGCGACGCCTACACAGAACGAAACTGCCCCCCGTCCATCCAAAGTTAAAGTAGAATCTAAACCATGCACAAGCGCAAAGATCGCGCAGAGGTCTGATGTGGACCTCCCATGCACTATCTTGCCAACAGCCATGGCAGGTATCCAACTAAGTCAAGGTAGTAATCGAGTCCGCCTATTCCTCGACTCAGGAAGCCAGAGGAGCTTCATCTCGGCAAAAATTCCCTGCCAATTAGGCCTACCGGTGGTAGGACGAGTATCCTTAAATATAGCTCCGTTTGGTTCCGAGGAAATAAGTGGACAATACTATGTAGTAAGTTGCAGGGTTGAAATGGGGAAAAGAATCGTGCGTATGAAGTTAGTGGCACACGAACATGTGGACGTCCCGATACATAACGCTGGTTACGTAAAGGTCAGACAGCATCTGTTGACCAAGGGAGTCACGTTAGCCGATCCAGCAAACCAATCAGATACCATGAAGAACGTACACATATTAGTTGGGGCTGATTATTTTAGCTATTTTATTATAGGTGTTGAAAAAATAGATGGCATAAATCTTTTCTTGACGCATAATGGTATGTCCCCATACGGGAAGTTGCCACAGTGGCTGTTCCAAGGGGAAAAGATCGAACAAGTAAAAATGTTGAGAATGTGCAGAGTCACGAACGATCCATATCTGTGTGATGTAGACGAGTGGTGGCGATTAGACCGTGTTGGCATCGCCCCATCTGAGCAATACACTGTTCGCGAGGCCGAGGCCGTGCGAAAGGTATAGCAAAGCGTAGTGAGAAAACCTGAGGGATATCAGGTTAGCCTACCATTCGGGTCGGATGCTAGGCCAGAAACAAATTATCGTAACGCTGTGGCGCAGTTAGAGTCCTTGCAGACCAAATTCAGAAAGGATAGGAAATATTTTGAACAATATCAGGGAGTGATAGATAAATATATCGAAGCAGGTTTTATATCTGAGGTGAAAAATCCCATAGTGGAAGGTTATTACATGCCGCACTTTGGAGTTAAGAAAGACAGCCATACCAACCCCCTTAGAATTGTGTTCAATGCCTCGGCAAAGTCAAAGGGTTATAAGTCATTGAATGAATGTCTCTTACCTGGGCCCAATTTGGTAGAGGTAGCATATAGTTTAATCATAAGGTTTAGGTTGAACCGATATGCCATGTTAGCCGACATAAGTAAAGCATTTCATCGCGTTTTGTTAGATCCTCGTGAGGCCAAATACACACGATTTCTGTGGCGCGAGGCAGCTGGTCGAGCGCTTACCTTTGCCTTTAGAGTCATGGTGTTCGGCATCACAGCTAGTCCATTTTTGCTACAAAAGATATTGAATTGTCATTTTAAAGAGGAAGACCGGCCAGATTTAGTAAAATCTTTTTATGTCGATAACTATCTAGCCACGTTTGAGGATTTAGAACATATGAGGCAAGAGCATGAGTCTGTTAATAACATCCTAAAAGGGGCGGGTATGCCCTTAGAAGGGTGGGCAAGCAATCACTTGGCCTTCAATAGCGAGAAACAGTGGAGCGAGCCTGTGAGTGTGGACGTGCTCGGGCTGCGATGGGCCCGGGACGTGGACAGATTGTGTGTGAAAGAAAGTAAAAGGATCTGTGAGTTGGGGGAGGGATGGGTACTTTTCCTGTTAGTCTCCATTTACGATCCAATAGGTTTGATAATCCCATTTTTGTAAAGGGAAAACTTTTCCTCCAACAACTATGGGAGGATAATGTAGGTTGGGATGACGTGTTAGGAAAAGAAAGGGCTAAACAGGCAAGTGAATTGTTGAATGATTTGAAAGCGGTGAGCGACATCACCTTTCAAAGATCGATAGGAAAAAGGGGTTTAGAACTCCATGTGTTCACCGATGCCAGCAGTAAGGCATATGGAGCAGTGGCATATACCAGGGACGATTGCAAACGGGTAAGTTTGGTTACAAGCAAAATGAGAATCACTCCGAAAGGGATGAGCAAACTGACGATCCCCAAGCCAGAGCTACTGGCCTTGTTGTTAGGCAGCAGACTAGCAAGAACACTCAAGGAACTGATCGAGCCACGGGAAATAGTAATGTGGACCGACAGTAAGGTAACGTTGGCATGGGTAGCATCTCCCGATGCCAGGTCTCATAAAAATTGTGTTTGTTTCTAACAGAGTGGCAGAGATTGTTTTTATTCAGCAGGTTTGTAGTTTCAGTCTGAACCATGTCCCTAGTCATCAGAACCCTGCCGATATCCTATCCAGAGGTGCAACGGCTAGACAATTGCAAGCTAACTCCCTGTGGAGGAACGGTCCAGAATTCCTCAGGACCACGGGAAAGCCTGTTCCTTGCAAGGAGGAAGATCCACTGCATCAAACTCACGTAGTAGCGGCGGTACAGGAGTTAAGGGAGGAGATGTGTCCTACCCCCCAGGCGAGATTTGGGACATCCTGAAAAGGGAAGTAGGGTTCCAATTCTTGTTGAGAGTAGTCAGACTAATTTTAAAGTTTACTAAGATAGATCGGCATCCGTTCAGTATTGTTGTCCAATTAGAGCAAAAACATTATTTGCCTACTGTTTATGCCTACTTAGAGTGCGGAGTCAGACCCCCTCGTGAAGTTGCTAATTTTGTCAGAAAATTGAATCTAGTCTTAGTAGATAATCTCATCTGCACCAGGGGACAAGTGTCCCACGTAGGAGAAACTGATCAGTTAATTCTCTTGCCAGCCAAAGGGCATTTAGTTAGGATGTATTTAGATTATTTACATCAGTTACATTTGCATTTTGGGGTGAATACTCTAATAGGTATCTTTCGACAGAAATGTTGGGTGGCGGGTCTACGTTCCATTGCAAAGCGAACCGTGCGGCAATGCCCAGAATGCAAGCTAGCCTTCCAACCTCTCACGAAACAGCCACCACCACCCCCCCTGCCAAAGGAGAGGATCACCCTCACAAAACCCTTCACAGCGGTCGGAGTGGACCACACAGCAGCCATACAGACCGAAACACAGCCAGGATATATACTCATCATAACCTGCATGGCTAGCAGAGCCGTGTACCTTAACTTTTGTCCCTCTTTGGAAGCAGAAGAATTTGTATTGGCACTAAGACGATTTAGTGCCACCCATGGTGCCCCGCAGCTCATCATGTCCGATAACCATCAAACCTTCAAGGCTGCCAGCCACCTCCTGCAGGGACTTTATGAAGAAGATGAAGTCCAGCAGTTCTTGAGGAAAACTGGCATAAAGTGGCGGTTTCAGACGCCCCGTGCACCTTGGAAAGGTGGGTTCTTCGAGCGTTGGATAGGAGTAACGAAACGGACCCTCCAGATAGCCCTCGGAAAGAAGTACCTGCCGGACGCCCACGTGCTAACCCTCGTGAAAGAAGCAGAAGCAGTGGTGAACAATCAGCCGCTTATGTACAGCGGTGACGAGCGCGAGGATGAAGTCCTCTCCCTCCCATTTGCTAAGAGGACACCAAGTCCACCTCATGGCACCAATCTTGCCGGACGACCATCTCAACGCAACCTTCACCTCTCGGAAGCTACGTGATCGTTACATAAGACTGACAGATTCATTGAAGGCATTCCGAGAACGATGGAGAAGGGAATACTTGAGTGCCTTAAGAGCCCGGCACGACTGTCGGTCCGGGGAACCCTCCAAGCTGCACCCCGGAGACATGGTGCTAGTTGAACAAGAGAATAAGAAAAGAGCTACATGGCCTCTTGGACGTGTCGTGGAGACGTATCCTGACGACGACGGAGTCGTGCGTTTGGCTAAAGTGTTGTTCGAGGGTGTCGAGTCGCTGCGAGCTGTCAGTCACCTGGTTCCCCTAGAAATAGCCCCCTCTGAGGATGACGATGGAGGAAAAGACGATGGCGATGACGGAGAAAAGGGCGCGTACAGTTCGTCAGCAGGAATGCCAGGGATAGTGGAGACGTCTGGGGACGACCAGGATATGGCACCAGCTACGACAACTCAACAACCAGCCACAGGAACGGACGACAACGACGAGAAAGGTGAGAACTATACAGTTAGTGATAGAAGTGAAAATGAAACTGAATCAGAGCAGACGAACGCACAAGGACGTTCTGCACGCCCATTGAGAAGGGCTGCCGCGAAACAGCGAGAACTGATGGACTGTCTGCTGAAAGGTGACGATATATAAAACGTAGCTGTAAACAATGAGTGAAAAAGGGGAGTGTCCTATCTGGAAGGTAGGGAGGGTGGAGTTTGTGAGGTGTGCATGAATCTGCGGAAGTTGGAAGTGCGTAGGGCGTGGAGAACGGGGACGGGATGGTCTCTGGTGCGTATACAGACCGAGCGTTGCACAGAACCACCCCCTCCCTCTTGTACTCCAAGTAATAGCCTGTATGTAGCAGCGCTATATGAGTCGATTAATGTGAGTAAAGGCAGACTGAACTTGAATTGTTATATATGCATTACCATTGTCATTTTCTGATTGTCTTAGGCCCATTGCCTAATTGCCTTTGCATTTGAATTGTTATGTATGCATTTCCATTATCATTTTTTGATTGTCTTAGGCCCATTGCCTAATTGCCTTTGCATTTGAATTGTTATGTATGCATTTCCATTGCCATTTTCTGCCATTTTCTGATTGTCTTAGGCCCATTGCCTAATTGCCTTTGCATTTGAATTGTCATGTATGCATTCCCATTGTTATTTTTGGTTTTTTTTAGGCCCATTGCCTACTTGCTTTGCCATTTGAATTTTGTAATATGTATGTGTACATTACCACTAATTTTTGTTGTTCCTTATGTGTATTATACACGAGTACATTACAATTGCTAGGCCCATTGCCTAATTTGAACTGTTGTATGGCTACATGTAGATAATTGATTGTGTTTATTGCCCCGGTGTAACATTGCTGTGTGTTGTACATTATGCGTACTCTGTTCGAGTCGTTGCGGAGCGCTACGCAGCGAGCCTAACAGAGTCTCGGAGTAAATCACTCCCCCCACCCCGAGTCCAGCCTTGTCCAATTGACCGACGTTTCAGCGCTCCTTATTTTGGGGCGTAGAGGATGTCGGGAATTTCAAACTGATCAATCGAAATTCCCGCCATTTGACTCCACCTACGTTGCGTCAAATTGGAGGGAGAGGAGAGAACTTGCGGGCGAATGAATGTCGTTCAAGACGAGAATGTTTTAGAACCAAAAGAGAAACTGCCTGGTAGGGGAGGCGCTGAGACTAAAGAAATCGACCACTTATAATTTAAGATTAAGAAATATAACGTCATTCTATTGTAACATGATAAAAAAATCCAATCTAGAAATTTAGGTTCAGGAAAAAATGCGGGAAAAAGGTGACGTCGGGGGTTGCAGAAGCCAGCTCTGCCTCTTTGATCTGACGTCCCCAACCAAAGTAAGTCCTAATTGTTCTCTCTCCTCCCCCCCCCCCCCTAGTGTACCCAGGTCGGTTTCCATATAGATTTTGCTAGAGTTATGTAAAATTTGTATCTGTGAATATTTCATCGATCCTTGTGCCAGGGGATCAGAGTTGTTTTGTAAAATACGTGAAAAGGTCTCGGTAAGGTGTTTATCGTGATAACTCGCTAAATGTTTAATTAATTTTGCTAAAATCTTGAGTCCGATGCGGACATAGTTTTTTTTCAGTTACGCACATGTTCATTAAGTCGAGTGTCTCTTTGTATGTCATGTAAAGGTTTATTTTTTATATTTCTCTCGTATTAGATGATTATTTTTATAATAAATGTGTTAAAATATAGCCGTATTCTACTTAATTCCCGAATGGTTTTGAGAAGCTAGCCCTTAAGGCCTTGTGACCCGCTAGCACATCGGGCAATTTAGTAAACCGGTGAAATTTCGCCACAATAATTATTATTAGGGCGCACTTCACCACAGCAGATTATTTTTTGTCGCTTAATTTGGTATTTGACCTAGAATTGGATTTATTTGGTTACCTTGGCGTTTGATCTCAACATACATTCATTGGCGTGGATTTTCATACACTTGAATATGAACAAAGTTTTAAGACCTTATGACAAGGATTTTCATATTTATGGCTGATTACGTGAAATAGACGTTGTGCTTCTCCGTGACCTTAACCTTCCAAAATTTAAATCATTATAGCTTTTTACTTAACAGTTAATCCTTGCAAGTTTTATTAATGTACGATTTTAAATATTGTCAGGATGGTGTTCACAAACAAGTACAGACACACACACACACAAACAAAAACACAAACATAATATCTTTCCCACTTTGTTGGCGAAGGTAATATAAATAATTATTTTACCAGAAATTTATATAATATTTTTATTTATCCTACTTTTGATCAAGTATTTTTCTTCTGAAAATAATGATATCGTAGCGATTAAAAAAGACCGTCACAATTTTCAACACATAAATCAAGGACTGACTTTGTCTATGATTGCAAGATTATAATAGAATCTTGAATGGAGCCATGCATGTTTTACAGTCGAATGGGGAAACTGGGCTTAGGTAAAGTTTTGACTGAGAGGTCAGTAGAGCGAGTAAGGATTAAGAGTATATGTATGACACACACGCAAACAGCGAGACAGACACACACACACACACACACACATATATATATATATATATATATATATATGTGTGTGTGTGTGTGTGTGTGTGTGTGTGTGTGTGTGCGTGTGTGTGTGTGTGTGGGTCTGTCTGTCTGTATTTATGTATGTATAATAAGTGATTTTTTTTTCTAATAGTTCCTAGCAGTATTTTAATAAATTCTTAGAAAATAATCTCTTTCTATAGAGGAGTGTGAGAAAGAATTAGAAAAAAGGTAAAAATTTATGATAGATTTATGTGGAAACAAAGTAATAATCAAAATATACACACAGTTTTCCTGAATTACTATTTTATGTTCTACTTAGATTGGTGACCAATGACGATAGACAATGTTAAATAGAAAATCCTAAACTAATATTCTTTTGAAAAGTCTATTGGCTTATCATCTATATGAGGGAAATACAAAGTTTTTTTGTCGGTTTCCCATTTTATGATAAATATACTAGCAAAAGAACGATAAATTCTTACGATATTTAACCATAGTAAAAGAAAAACGTGGACAAGAGGAGAAGTGAGTTAAGAAACGAGAGGAAATATGAAAGAAAATTCATGACATTATTAATAGAAAAGTAATTGGATCTCAACTGCAAGAGATTTACTCCATTGTGAAATATAACTAGATGTAAACGTTGATCTTTCATCACTTTAGGGAGACCAAGGGGTCTTGGGAGAATGGTTGCCTAAAATAGGGATATGGTAAATTCTTTAGTGAAATCTGGGCTAGAATAGGAGAGAAGTCTTTGGCAAAAGGTAAGCTGAAATGAAAAAAAAAAAAAAGTCAATTACTTTTCGCATCCTCCCAAATCAAAGAAATATTTTTCTGGTTTAATAATTACACATCACTATTGAAATAATACCAAATCTAGTGTTTTAATAATCTTTCAGTAATTGATGAATGGTCATTGGTTGACGAAGTTGTGTTTCCTGATGGGGTATAAAGTCACTTGAGATTTTTAC
This sequence comes from Palaemon carinicauda, assembly GCF_036898095.1. NCBI lineage: Eukaryota > Metazoa > Arthropoda > Malacostraca > Decapoda > Palaemonidae > Palaemon > Palaemon carinicauda. The sequence goes on along the minus strand of NC_090734.1, from coordinate 21,665,001 downwards.
TTTTTTTCTCATACGTTGCAAATGGGTGGGGAATATTTTTTTTAATATAAAATAAATTTTACAAAAACCTTTCATAAGATGGCGTTGTCTATTGTGTAAGTGTTTTTATTGAGCATATTGCTCACTCATAATCGCTGTATGAAGGTGGACGTGATTCATCGTACTCTTAATTTCATACACACATGTTGCTGGGGAAATGATTCACGTTTCCGATGTCCTATGAAGGTACATATTGGCCGCCATTCACTTGGGAATGGATAACAATGCCTTGTCAGAAGCCCAACGAAAAGATTAAGGACATCAAGCATGTAGTATGATGACCTGCACATCCCCCTGTTGGGAGTACAGCCAAGGCCGTCTCGAGAGGAGGCCGGGTCATTTGGGGGGTAAGAAAGGTCCTACGTTACCACTTGAGTAGTGCTTTCACACTGCTACTATAGCCTGTGAGTAAAAGGGTCACGCTCTATTTCTTCACAATTTTCTACTGTTATTCCAGAAAATTTGACTGTTTTGGAATCCGGGATAATCCATTTTATGTGCTGTGTACCAAACTGCAAAGAAAATTAACGAACTGGACCAAAAGTGAGTTTTTTCATTTCCAAATGCTGATGAAGAAAAAGCGTAGTTTTTGCACGCCATCAAGAGAACCCGATATGTTCCTAACTATAATAGTAGGGGAAGTACAATAGTTATTGTTGTATTAATTATAAATGCCTTATACTGTTCATATGGTATTGATCACAGATTATCAGCCTCTTGTATAATGATGAAAAGATTACTAGACTGTTTACAAAATTACTTTGGTATTCACACACTTTTTCCCTTGTTACTTACTACTTCATTCTCTCTGATTTTTTCTCTTTTAATTCTTACTTCCTCATTCTTCGCTTGCTGCTTCTCTCTCTCTCTCTCTCTCTCTCTCTCTCTCTCTCTCTCTCTCTCTCTCTCTCTCTCTCTCTCTCTCTCTCTCGTTTTTATGAAAATATGTTTAGCACTTCAATATTGCATGTAAACACTTTTCAGGTGTGCCAGCGAAACTTCAGATCTAATTATATTGAATCAGAGACATCCTTCTTTGATAGGATAATTCGGAAGAAAGTCATAGGTAGGAGAAATGCAAACAATAGCAGTGGAAAATTCAAAATAAATCGTCAAAAATTTCAAGTAAAGAAAATGTACATCAAGATCAGGTGATTGTGGGTGACTCAGCTAAAGATATTAAATCATTTTAAATTGCCGGAATTCTTTACTTATCTATTTTTAAAAAATTAAATTGTAAGATTCATTGTGGGTTTATTTTGGTGAGCACGTGCAGTTTGGAATTAGTGGGTCATGAAATTAAACCACTGCCACGGGAAAGTTTTATTTTAATTTTATTATTTTTTTCTGTCTAATTTTTCGCAGCCTGATTATTCAAGGTCGTTTCCTTTTGGTGTGTATAATATCCTATTTTTTCTATAAGGATTATCAGCTGTAGGTTGTAAAGAGAAACAAAGTGTGTATGTATAATGAGAGTGTGCATGAGAGAATGAAGGATTGTGGATGTCACAACCAAACTCATTCCTTATCCGTTTCCATATCAATCGACCTACTCATGCTGACTTCTTCCCCCAATGACCACGCCTGTATACGAGACGGCCTTGGTACATCCCTCTCGATGACTCCAATGCCACCGTCATCTGTGACGTCACTATTGGTAGACCTGGATCGCAGATACCTGCTCCCAAGACCCGACTGGTGTTTGAGTTCAATCATAGCCTTTCACATCCATCAAGCTATTCTACTGAACAGCTACTGAAGACGAAGTTCATTTGGCATGGAATTACTAAGTACACTAATTATAAGATCCGTGCCCAAACCTCAAAAGTACTTCGATACAAGGATTCAGGATTAGGCACTTTTCCTCAACTTCACCATCAGTTTGCCCATATTCATGTCAACATAGTTGGGTCCCTACCCACATCACAAGGACAATGTAAAGGTCGATTCACACGACCCGTTTTATTTCCGACAGGCTGGCCGTCGGTTAACCGGCGTCTAGATGATGTTTTGTGTGAACGAGGACCTGTATCG
>NC_090734.1:21647928-21657928 GCF_036898095.1 Palaemon carinicauda | reverse complement strand
ATTATCTACATGAATCTACAATTTTGACTAAATATTATAGTCCAATGGAACAGTTAACATTAACAAATGTTATGAATACCAATTGAATCTTCAATCAACATCCTAGGAAACCCAAGGACTGGCGTTCAACAATTGCAAAACATACCCAGGAAGCACTACATTCAACAAGAAACTTGAACGATACATCGCTAACAAAACATCAAGAGAGAGAGAGAGGACGTGTCGACATCACGCAGACCCATATATAAGCTAAGTACAACTTTTTGAATTCATTACAGTCTGGGCAGTGAAGTGTAGTTATCACGAGTCGTTAGTCGATTATTACTGGGGTGAGTGAATTGCTAAACTTTGTTAAAGGAAACTCCGAATTCTCATTTAGAATTTTTCTTTCTTTGTGCTAATTCCTTTTTCTTTCAGAAATTCTCGGGAAATGTTTTGGGATTAGTAACATTGTTTGGGGAATTTTATTATAAAAATGCGTTTACGCAGGGGGCGTCTGTACTCATATAGATATTTTGATAGAATTGCAAGGGGTCGAGGAGATAGGAAAAAAAATACAGCAGTCATGACTCCTCCTGTGAGTCCTTCCCCTGGACCTAGTGGTGTAGGCCAGACTAATCCTCCTCCAATTGTGACGCTTGTAAATGCCAGGTCAGCAATCCTTCCTTTTCAGGGTCGAGTCAACGGGTTCTTGCCACAAAATGTGGAGTCATGGATTTCATCCGTCGATGTCCATTTAAATGCCAAACAAATCGTAGACCCTTTTGTACAATTACAAGAAGCTAAAAGTTTTATAGATTTTTCTAAAGGGGATGCGAGTGCGTATTTAAGAGGTGTTTCATTTCAAGAAGCAGTTACTTGGGATGATTTCAAAGTTAGGTTACGCGCGATCTATGGGGGTGAGGAAGCCTTGGATGTAGTATTAAGGTTACGAAATACACTAAATCAAGCCACTATGAATCGGCTTAATGTTATTGAGAGAGCAGCTCTCATAGCTGATAGGCTTAACGAATATCAGGATATTTTAGGTCATTCCACTTGGGTTACTAACGATAACATCTCCGTGAAAGATTTTTTACGATTAATGTATTTAACTTGCATGACACTTATGTTGCCTGAAGCTTTAGTGCGGTGTTTTGATAAGAAGTTAACGCCTGCAAGTACGGAACTGGATGTCTATAAACAGATAAAGAAACACATGTCCAAGTTTCCAGATCTCGATCCCATGTTAACTCAAGTTTTTGCAAAGAATGAAACAAAACCACAAACAGTGAATGTAGTTAGCAGTCCAGTAGCGGGAATGACGTGTTATAACTGCAAACGTCAAGGTCACTTAAGCGCAGACTGCAGAACGAAATTTTGCTCAATTCACAACACTGCAACGCATTGATATAGTCTATGTTACTCGCGTAAGACACAACAATATCCCAGAAATACACAGTCAATTCCACAGTCAGTTCCATATGGAAATAAAAAGAAAAATCCTCATTTTAACAATAAGAAGAAACAACCAAATGTCAATGCAGTTCAGAGTCCAAAACAAACAAACACTTCTTCAAATATCGCTGAGCCTGGGCCGTCAAACCAGACCTCGCATGGTCAGACTAATTTTCAGAATGTGTAGAGCAAAGCAAATACCACATAGTTAACTCTAGAGGGGAAGAGAGTGATGTTGGGTCAAGGTCATTCATGTCAACATCAATAGTATTGAATAATCAATTTAATGTTTTATCAGATAAATGTGAGACAATAGATTTTCCTATGAAACACACGGCCGAATTAAGTAAAACAGTGCATGCTCCCGTAGATTTGCAACGAATTCATAAAATAATAAGCCAAAATGAGTTACGGCCAACCTTATATGCTGTAAATTTAGAACACAAATCCTTTGCGTTATTTTTTTACTCTGGTAGTCCACGTAATATCATGGATTTGAAGACACATCATTTGTTGTTTTCGAACTTTCCGATTGAAAAATCAGGAATTAGACTTTCAGGTATAGGAAATAATGAATTAAACGTCATAGGCATAACTCATGTTCAGTTCAGAGTCGGTAATCGCACGTTTGCCGATACATTTGTTGTTGTAAAAAACCTTAATATGTATCCAGCTGTTATTATAGGATACCTATCTATGGGAAATCAAAACATTATCTTAGCTCCTGCCAAGCATGGCGTGTATATCAAAGGGAAATTCTATAAGTCTTCTAATACCTTAAAATCAGTTTTGGATAAAAAGGAGACGACAAATGTAACCGTAACGTACGTTGAAGAACCAATAACTTGTCTCACTAATAAAGAAATAATATACGCGACCCAGCAGAATTCTCGTTCACCCGTAATATCATCTTGCACGCAATCTATCGAACCAAACATACCTTCGAATTTAATAGTGCAAATAAAGAAAACACTACCGGGATCTGAAATATTAATCCTTTCCGATACTTTGAAAACTAACGGATTGTCTGTCACACAAGCTATTTATACAGTAGGCTCACATCAGCAATGTAATATCGAAGTCTGTAATCATTTAAATAACACTTTGGTAATTCACAAAAATCAACATATCTTGGATGTAGAAGTTTATAAACATCGTATTCTTACCGTTGCTGAAATCAATCACTCTCAATCAGTTGCGGATGAATCCCTTTTGCGATCTATTGAAAATAAAATCAATAAGGACATTCAAGACGAAGAAATTCAGCAGAAAATTTTTGAACTTTTAACTAAATATCATGATGTTTTTTCCACTACGGATGGATCCTTAGGAAAAACAGATGTGATCGAGCATCAAATAAGGTTAAAGGACAAGCAGAAAATTATATATGTACCCTCGTACAGACTCCCTATGAAATTCCAGAATGAAATAAATGATGAAGTAGGTAAAATGCTAGAAGAAGGAGTCATTAGGAAATCAAACAGCCCTTATAATTTTCCTTTAATAGTTGTACCGAAAAAAGATCGAACATGGCGTATCTGCGTCGACTTTCGTCGTCTAAACGAGGAAACGATCCCTGATCGATTCCCAGTGCCATGTACTGACGATATTTTCTCTTTGTTAGGCCAGAATAAATATTTTACCAGTTTGGACTTACTTAAAGGCTTTCACCAGATATCATTAGAAGAAGATAGTATCACATACACAGCCTTCAGCACAGCCAGGGGACATTATGAATTTTTACGGATGCCCTTTTGGTTTACGTTGTGCTCCTATAACATAAACAAGAATGATTAACATAGTGTTTGGAGACTTGTTAGGGGATATATTGCATGCCTATATGGATGATCTTGTAATCTTCTCCAACACCTTAGAAGAACATCTACGTAAGTTAGAACTAGTACTACAGAGATTAAGACAACATAACTTAAGGGTAAAGATTAGTAAGTGTGAATTTTTCAAAACAGAATTAATATATTTGGGTTTCATGGTGTCAAGCCAAGGTCTTAAAGTAGTCCATGATAAGGTGTCGGCTATACGTAATTTTCCCATACCTACTAATGTCAAGGGAATACAGCAATTTCTGGGTTGTAGTGGATATTACAGGTGTTTTATACGCAACTATTCAATAATAGCCGCTCCTTTAACTGATCTTACGAAGAAGGGCGTAGATTTCATATGGTCTGAGCAACATCAACAGGCGTTTAATACTTTGAAAGATGAACTGTGTAGTTCTCCTATCTTAAAATTTCCTGACTTCGGTAAGGAATTCTTCATTGCAACAGACGCCTCAGACTTAGGAGTAGGAGGGGTATTGCTTCAGCAATATGATAAACAATTTTTCCCGATAGCTTTCTATTCTCGAAAATTGAGAACTTCCGAAAGTAAGTATGCAGTAATAGACAAGGAAGGGCTAGCTATTATTAATTCGCTAGTGCATTTTAAGTTCGTAATTTACGGTTATCCCGTTAAGGTTCTTACTGACCATAAACCACTAACAGAGTTCTTTAAAGGCTTCAACCACAGCCCTAAACGAACTCGGTGGCATTTGATCATTCAAGATTTTGGCGCAAGAATCGGGTATTTACCTGGGAAAGGAAATATCATTGCGGATGCATTATCACGCAACCCCGTGTCATCTTGTACGGAGCCATTAGCTGAATTAATAGATATATCAACACCCATGCCTATTGTAAAAACAATATCTGAACAAGAAGATTTAGGCTGGAGCGCTGAATTGTTACAGACTGAGCAAAGAAAAGATCAGAAAATAGAAACAATTATAAATGCTTTGAAAGGCAATCATAAAGAAAAGGAATATATAAGGTATAAGCAGCAGAATTATATAATCAAAGATAATATTCTGTGTAGGACTGTGACAAGGAAAACCCGCAATACACCACATGTAACTAACGACCAGGTAGTAGTCCCAATCTCACTTATTTCCACTGTCCTGAATTGGTTGCATTCAAATCCATTACATGGACACCCTGGGTTCTCATTAATGTCACAGAAAGCCAAATCATTGTTTTATTGGCATACAATGCTTACAGATATAAAAAGACACATAGCTAATTGTCGCACATGTCAGGTAAACAAAGGGCATACGAAAACACCTGTCAGCCTAGGAGCTTATCCTGTGCCCAATCAACCCTTTGAAAAAATACATTTAGATTTGTTAACAGGATTTTACGAGTCAGACAGAGAAAATAAGCACCTCTTAGTAATTATAGATGCTTTAACTCGATATACAGAACTAATAGCACTTAAAACTAAAACTGCGATTGAATGCGCTAGGAAGTTTTACGAGTGTTACATTTGTAAACATGGAATTCCACACATGATAATCTCAGACTCGGGTGGTGAATTTAATAATCACTTTCTTACCTCATTGTGTGAATTCCTCAACATAAAGAAAATAAATACCATGATATATCACCCAGAGTCGAATTGGCTAGTGGAAAGAGCAAATAGGAAGACATTGAATATATTGAGGGTAACACTAGGGTGATCAGACCCTAACTGGGATATTGCAATACCGGCGGCACTGAGTACTCTGAATCATCCATATCATATATCAATTAAAATGTCACCGCATGAAGCATTGTATGGTACCCCAGTTAGAACGCCTTTCCATGTATTAACGCCTACAACTAATCTATCAAATCCTTTAAAAGAATGTATAAATGCAAGTATAAGTCGATATGATATCCTTCGAAAGAATTTAGAAGAATCACAAATCATAATGAAAAGGAATCATGATAAAACAGCGAAACCAACTAAAACATATACCGTGGGTGATAACATATATATTCAAATCAATGTACGAAAAGGGCTCAATTATAAACTAACACCTAAGTTTGAAGGCCCATTTAACATTTTGGAAACATTAACGGCCAATAGGTTTAGAGTTCAAAACGTATCCCAACACACGGATGAGAGAATAGTATCATTGGCTCACATAAGAAATTAAAAAGAAAAGAGAGGAAAAGAAGTGAGGGAAATTTTTTTTTTATTTTATGTGATTAAAAGTTTTCTTTTTAATACAGGAGTAATTACATATATTTTTTCTCGTTACAGGTTTCCAAGATTAATTTTTTGTTGTTGGGAGTGATATTGTTCGCTCAGACATTTTTCTCGTGTGGGATGAGCTCTAAAACTAAAGGTATAAATTTTAAATATGGCAATATAGTTGAAAGACAAGAAGACATTTTTATCACATCAACCAACGTAATTGTAGAAGTGAATATGCAAGCCATTTTTCTTCAAGAGAATGATGTCACTAGCTTAAGAACCACCATTTCAAGGTTTTCTGCATCATTGGATGAGTTATATAGAAGATATTTTCATTTGACTACAGAGAGTTTGCTTGGATCAACATTAAAAGTTGCAGAGATGCTATCTGATGACTTGAAAAATAAGACTGACGAGACAGGATCTTTGGCTTATGACCTTTTGATGTGGACTGTAGGACACGAACATAAAGAAAGACAGAATCCGTTTATTTATGCTGCATTAAGCATCTTTGGGTCTGTTGCAAGTTTAGGTTTAGGAATTTCCAATCGTCTTAAAATTAGTAATCAAAATAAGAAAATTGAGTTCTTGACTCATAAAGATGAATTGATTATGTCAGAACTAAGGAATCAGTTAGCTTCAATCAATAAAATTATGGATTTAGTAAATGAACATTCAAATAATATCGTTCAAATTATAGAAGTACAGGATTTGTTGGCAACATTAACGTATTATGATTCAAAGATAGATCACATACATAACAGAATTGCACATTTCATTGAGAAATCCAAGGATTATGTAGAAGCTATCACGTTAGTGTACCAACCGTGTGTCACACAATTGTACATAATTCTTATTGTATATATTATGCTTGTATCTGCGCTCTTCCCTCGCACTAAAATGAACCTGAATGATCATGTCTCCGGTTTTCCTCTGAACTTTGTCTGTCTCTCGAACATGCTATGTCCTGTTGCCTTGCTGTTTTGTATATAAAGGAGAGTGTTCTATAATAATATAACTCAGTCGTTTCCAATCTGCCTTTGAGTTCACATCCTCTCTCGGCCCGTCACATTGGTGACCCCGGAAGTCGACTCGCTCCCACCGCCTTCCACCCCCATCCCCTCGCCCCTTCATCGTTGGTACTATGGCGGACTCTACGGCAGTTGGTGCTGCGGCCGCGCCATTCAAACTTTCATCGTTTACCAGCGGAGAGGCGTTTGCTTGGTTTCAGCGCGCAGAAGTCCAGTTTCGTATCAGGGGCGTGACTCTCTCAACCACCAAAGCGGATTATGTTCTCGCGGCAATACCCGAGGACACCTTCCCAGAAATATCCGACTGGCTTTGTGAACAAGGAGACACCCCAATAGCGTATGAAGACCTCAAATCATACCTAGTGCAGCAGTACTCGCCGTCCCCAGCCGCCCGTATAGCAAAGCTTTTTCAGCTCTCGCAACAACCGTTGGGGGACCAAAGGGCTTAGCTTGCCCTCAGGGAAATGACCAGTATCGCTCGCCTTCAACCTGCCGTAGACGGCTCTCCTCGTGAGGTGAACCTACTCCGTGCCCTTTGGATACGCCGTTTACCTGAACCTGTGCGCGCTGCCATACCCGATGTCGATAGTTTACCCATAAAGGACTTGATGACCAAAGCCGACGCCCTTATGGACAGCCACTTCAAGACCTCCATCAACGCCTCCACACCTGACGACGAGGATGCCTATTCAACGTCAACCGAAGCTGACATGAATGCCGTAGGACATACAGGCCTACCCCGTGACGTGCCGAAGCGGCGACAAAGCCGCCCACCACCCACCAATCGCTCGCGCCCCAACGAACGACTTCTACAGCCACTTACTACCTCCCATCCGCCGCAGTTTTGCTACTACCACTTCAGATTCGGGGCAACCGCGAAGAAATGTGCCAAAGATTGTCAGTGGCCAAAAAACGTGTAAGTAGGCCATCGCTTGTGGCGGTGGCCTCCCATGTTTCTAATCTTTTCTTTTTACAGGATGCAGGAACGGGCGTGCGATTTTTGGTAGACACGGGTGCTTGTCGTTCTCTTTTGCCAAGGAAACTCTTCAAGGCACAACGTAGTCTGTCTACATCTGCCGACGTCCGCTTGGTAGCTGCCAACGGATCTGCGATACCCACCTATGGTTACGAGAACCTCACATTATCGTTCGGAAACGGTAAATTCAATTGGAAGTTTCTTGTTGCTGACGTCACAATGCCAATCCTCGGTGCGGATTTCCTCTCTCATTTCCACATTCTGGTCGATGTCGCCCACCGACGATTGGTCAACGCAGACTTGTACTTGTCGACACCTCTTCAACCCGCCCCCTCTAACCTCGCTCTCCACATCAGCGCACCCACGGATGCCTACGACCACCTCCTCACGTCGTACCCGGAAGTTTTCCGTCCAGAACTTCGCCAAACGCCCACGGTTCCTGCCAAGCACGGTATTTATCACCATATGAAGATGACGGGACCCCCAGTCTTCGCAAAATTCAGACGTGTGGCACCGGAACGATTGGCAGCTGCCAAACAGACGTTCGCCGAAATGGAGAAAATGGGCCTTTGCCAAAAGGCCTCCAGCCCATGGTCGTCACCCTTACACATCGTTCTGAAGAAAGACGGCTCCTTCCGTCCGTGCGGGGATTACAGGCGCCTGAACATGCAAACAGAACCGGATCACTACCCCCTCCCAAACATTGCTGATGTAACCTCCTACCTGCACAAAGCAAAGGTTTTCTCTACGCTCTACCTCCTGAAGGGGTATTATCAGGTGCCTATGAACCCAGAAGACATCCCCAAAACTGCCATCACCACTCCGTTTGGTACATACACCTTCAATTACTTCTGTTTTGGCCTTCGTAATGCTGGGGCACCGTTTCAACGTCTCATGGATGGCATCTTAGGGGACCTCCCTTTCTGTGTATGTTATGTGGACGACATACTTGTGTTCTCCTCCTCAAAAGAGGAATACCTCCGTCACCTGCGCATCATGCTCGACCACCTGCAACAAAACAGCCTTGTAGTCCGGTACGACAAGTGTACCTTTGGCGCCAAGGAAGTGTCGTTCTTAGGGCACCGTATCACTCCTGAAGGAGTCCATCCCCTCCCTGAGAAGGTAGCAGCCGTTCAGAATTTCCCCACGCCCTCGACCGTCAAAGCTCTTCAGGAATTCTTAGGCATGATCAACTATTATCACCGTTTTCTGCCAGCCATTGCCGCCACTCTTGCTCCCCTCTACGCTTCCCTCAAGGGCAAGCCAAAGGACTTGAAGTGGGGTCCCCTTCAAGAAGCGGCCTTCTGCAATGCAAAGAAGGCCCTATCAACTGCTGCGGCTCTCACTTTTCCTATCCCACACGCCCCTCTCCTTCTCTCCACCGATGCCAGCGACATCGCTATTGGTGCAGTACTCGAGCAGGTGGTCAAAGGCTCGCCTCGCCCATTGGCCTTCTTCAGCAGAAAACTGTCCAAGGCATAATCGGGTTATTCTACCTTCGATCGAGAATTGCTGGCGGTGCACTTGCTGTCCGTCACTTTCGCCATTTCTTAGAAGGTACGCCCTTCGTCATTCGCACAGACCACATGCCTCTGGTGCACGCCTTCACTCGACAGTCTGACGCCTGGTCCGCCCGTCAACGCCGACATCTCTCCGCCGTGGCTGAAAACAATTGCACCCTCCAATACGTCCCTAGGAAAATGAATCCCGTTGCCGATGCCCTGTCAAGAAACACGTTGGCTGCCGTTCAACTGGGATTGGATTACAACGCCCTGGCTGAAGCCCAACGACAGGATCCAGAGTATCAAGCTTGTAGGACATCCTGCACGTCCCTCCGTTGGGAGGATTTTCCCCTCGAAAACTCCAACACCACCCTCCTCTGTGATGTCAGGATTGGTAGACCACGACCTTGGATTCCTGCTCCCATGCGCCGACAGGTGTTTGATTTCATCCACGGCCTTTCACATCCCTCGTGCCGTTCTACTGCACAGCTGCTGAAGGCAAAGTTCATTTGGCACGGCATTTCTAAGGATGCTAAGGATTGGGTCCGTGCCTGTACTTCTTGCCAAACTTCCAAAGTACATCGACACACGGATTCAGGAGTGGGCACCTTTCCTCAACCTCAGCGTCGTTTCGCACACATTCACGTCGACGTTGTAGGCCCCCTACCCACATCACAAGGACATCGTTACCTGTTTACCGTCATCGACCGCTCCACTCGTTGGCCTAAAGCCATTCCCATGGAAACTGCAACGTCCGCCTCATGTACATCCGCCTTACTCTCTGGATGGATTTCAAGATTCGGTATCTCTGAGCATATTACTTCTGACAGGGGAACCACTTTCACCTCTCAATTATGGACGTCATTAGCGAATCTCCTGGGCATCACCCTACATCAGACAACGGCCTACAACCCCGCTGCCAATGGAATGGTTGAACGTTTTCATCGCACCCTCAAAGCAGCTTTGATGTCCCGCTGCAAGGATTGCAACTGGTTTACTCAGCTTCCCTGGGTCCTCCTTGGACTAAGGACCACTCCTAA
>NC_090734.1:21617928-21630428 GCF_036898095.1 Palaemon carinicauda | reverse complement strand
AAATATATATATATATATATATATATATATATATATATATATATATATATGAATATTTAAATATATATATATATATATATATATATATATATATATATATATATATATATATATATATATATATATATATGTGTGTGTGTGTGTGTGTGTGTGTGTGTGTGTTTGTTTGTTTGTGTGCGTTTGTGTGCGTATTTATACGCTTATATATTATAAACTATGATGTATATATGTGCTAGTTGATTGAAAAATATATATATATATATATATATATATATATATATATATATATATATATATATATATATATATATATATATATATATACAGAGATAGATAGTATTACAGAAACATAGGGTAATTCTAGTAACATCGTTAACATTGGTGACTAAGAATCATTTTGTAAAAGATAATTATCCTCTTGTTTTTGAGCTGAAGGAAAAAATTTGAGGAAATTATCAGTGGGAATTGTTAGATGAGTTAATTAGAAACCTTTTAACATCTCATTAACAGACCTTTTGAGGGAATATTTTTATTAGGTATTAAGAGTTCTATTTAGCATATTATATAGTAAATAAAAACAAAACAAGTTGTCACTTATTTTTGGGAACATTCGGTTCATATATTTTGGGTTAACTGTATAAATGATATTCCATTGTGGTAATAGCAAAAGGTTTACTCTCATTTATTTTTCCTATGGATATTACAGCTAAATATTTCCAATGGTATCAGTAATAGTATGTACAATTAGAACACATAAGGTTGTTACGACTAAAAGAGCTATGAAACGAATAATGATGGGAATAGCACTAAGAGACAAAAAAGGATCAACATGGATATGAGAGAAAGCTAAATTATCGGATATACTAACAATATGTAGGAAAAAGTATTGGACTCGGGCAGGACATATAATGAGAATGACAGATAATAGATGGACAGTAAGGATAATGGAATTGGTGCCTAAAGATTAACAACAAAGCACGGAAAGGAAGAAAAGACGAGGGCTTGACGAGCTAAGAAAGTTTAGGGTTATAGACTGACTAAAAATCTTTGGACTAGAGTAGGCTGACTTTAGCAAATGAACTTTGCAATATACAACGTCAGGACCCTTTTTATGGCAGGAGATCTTGCAGTGTTATTAGAAAAGCTGAAAGATATAAGTAAGGATATAATACGATTTACTGAAATTAGAACTGGGGAATCTTATTTGGAGTTCAGAGATGGCCCTACATTTTTCTTCAGAGGACATAAAATGAACATTTTTTTTTTCGTATAAAAGCATCTTGTAGTAACAGAACTATTTCGCAGTATTAGTGACAGTATTGCAGGATTAGTTATTAAAGTAAATAAGAAGTGTAAAAGGAAGAGAAATCATCATACTTATTCATCAACAATATCCGATGCATGGGAAGAAATAGAAACATTTTATGAAGATTTGATGATATATATGAAAAATCATAAGATTCAATTTACATTTGTTTTTGGGGAGAGGGGGATTACAACGTTAAAGAGAGGAGAAATAGCAGTATGTAAAATTGGAGTAGTCACAAGGCATGACAAAGGAGACATGTTTGTAGAATTTGCTGAAAGAAGCCATCTCAAAATTAAGACCACGTTTTTTTAAGTTTTATAAGGAATACATAAAGTGGACATTCTAAAACACCAATGGCGAAAAAAAAAAAAAAGATCTTATAATCTCACTGACAAAGTCAAGAACTATAGAATGGGGAGAAGCATATTTGTTGTAGATATAAGGAAAGAAAGAGAAAAACTAATTTTAAGAAAAAAAAATAAACAATCCTATAACAAGACAAAAATCAGATGAATCTAGTTTATCATGTGCAGATATGCCAGTTAGGGGATAACTGAGAGGCGAAGTGAATGCAAGTAAACCTTATTAAACAATCATTGAGTTTATATACACTGATGTGCAAGCAAGAACGTCACAAATACTCAAACAGGAAAAAGCATGAACTAGCATGCTAATAACAAGTAATTCTATAACAGTGCAGGGAAGAGTGAGTGATATGATAAAAAATCAAAACCATTACAGTGTATGAAACAAATGTGGTACATGGCTTCCCTCTTAAAAGTTACATACATGTAAAATAGGGCGCCTTGCTCTAGAGAGGTGTACAGTAGGCTGGTCATCTGGCAGGAAATATGCAGGTTTTAGGCTGTTGATGGAGCCCCATTCTTCTTTGCCGCGGATATTGATGCAGAAAGCCTTTGGCGCAAGATGCATCTCGAGGAAAGGGTCCGTGTAAGGGGACGTTATTGGTGGCCTGCTAGTGTCATTGTACAGGAAAGTATGGGTTCCCAAATTCAGATCTGTCGATTTGTGACATGTCTCTAATCACTTATATTGAAATAAACCAAGGTGTGTCTTGATGGTCAAAACCTCTCTAGATGATGGTTCCACTTCAATTTGGAAATAAGTTTCAGTTAGATCTAATTTTTCAAAACATGTACCACCACTGAGCATGGTAAACAAATCCTCAAGTATCTTTAAGAGCATTTTTGAGGTCAGTAGAATAATTGGTGCACACACTAATGGTACCATTTGCTTTATTTAACATCAGTGATCGGTCTAGCCCATTGTAAATAGCTGACTGGTGTTAAAACGCCAGTGACTTCCAACCATTTGAGTTCTTGGTCCACTTGTTATAAGGCTAAAGCGTGACTGGCCTTTTGGGGCGGAAAACAGGCTTAATTCCTGATTTTAGAGTCAACTTTGTCTGAGTCTTTGTATAGAGGGTAATGACCTAGCTAAATGTAGAGTTATGAGTCGTCTATTGAAGCTTCTGTGCAAGAATTCCGGCAATGTCGGAGGAAAGAGACTTGTTCGTGTCTATGGGATTGCCCACAGAATTTCAAAAATATCCAAAAGTCCAAGCTTTGATATATTATCCAAATTCAGAAGATTCAAAGTGTATTTCGTGACGTAACATGTACAACATATGACAATGTTGTTGAACTTGAATGAGCAAATCAATGCAACCATCAATCTGCATTCGTGTGGCACAGTCATTGATGAAGACAGTAAAGTACTTTTGGCTGGAAATGGAATCCACAGTAAAATTAGCAACAAGGCTG
This sequence comes from Palaemon carinicauda, assembly GCF_036898095.1. Taxonomy (NCBI): domain Eukaryota; kingdom Metazoa; phylum Arthropoda; class Malacostraca; order Decapoda; family Palaemonidae; genus Palaemon; species Palaemon carinicauda. The sequence goes on along the minus strand of NC_090734.1, from coordinate 21,627,335 downwards.
TTGGAGTGACTAACTGAATCCTTTTCCTGGAACGTACTAGCAGGGCAAAATCCAGCTTTATGACCAAATTGGTTGCATGTCTCACATTTGGTGCATTTAAATGAGCAAAACCGAAAAAAGTGTCATTCACCGCAATTGCAACAACCTGTGGGTGGTTTGCAACTGTCAGTTGGTCCATGTGGCATGACTTATGGCTGTGGTCTGCTAAAAGAATTTCTATGATATGAAGAAGTTTTACCAATCGCGCATCACACACGCTTGTACATTGTAACAGTACTTATATTTGCATATTATTGTTATCGCTCTCCCCTCTCACTGATAACATGTCTATTCCTGTATTTTCTTGCACTTTTGCATTTATATCTTTGTGCCATTCTTGACTGGAATGGGTTGTATGAATATTCAAGCTCTGACCAAATCAAGTTCAATTGCATTCACGAGAATCTTTATATCACAACCTAACAGTTCGCTGGCCCATTGGTGTCCACGGAAGCGTTCAACTACTTCCTGTTCCTTACTATTTGATGATGCTGCCCTCAAACACTGACTCTGCTATCAACATCAAGCTCCTAAATCTACCATCCTTCACCAGAGAAGCATTCGCCTGGTTCCAACGGGCTGGAGTCCAGTTTCCCATAAAGTGCGTAACTCACTCAAGCACCAAAGTTGATTATTTTTTTCGATGCCATTCCCTGGCCCACTTTCACAGAAATCTCTGATTGCCTGTGCTAATAAGGGAATATTCCCATAACGTACGAAGAATTCAAACTATACCTCCTGGAGCAGTACTCGCCATCATCGGACGCCCACACAGCGAAACCTTTTAAGCTCTCTCAACAACCATTGTGGGACCAAAAGGCTTGCTTAACGCTTAGGATAATGACCAGTATTGCTCACTTACAACCTGCCCCTGGCTCTCCTTGTTAAAGGAATCTACTTAGTGCACTTTGGGTACTACGCCTACCCGAACCTGTACATGCTGCCATCCCAGATGTAGATATTTTTTACATGAAGGATCTGATGATCAAAGTCGATGCCGTTATGGATAGCCATTTCACTGCCATCCAGACATCCATCAATGCCTCCACTCTTGACAAAGAGGAAAACTTTCCAACATCGACCGCCGTTGACGTGAATGCGGTAGGACACGGACGCCCACCCTGTAATAAGCAGGAGTGGTGACAATACTGCCCACTACCCACTTACTTCGCTTTATCCCCAAGCACCAACCTCTCCAGCCACTTACCAATAACGTTATGCTATTACCACTCAAAATACAGGGCTTCTGGGTATAAATGTCGGAATAGTTGTTAAAAGAAAAAACATTTAAGTTGGCCATCATTAGCGGTGGTGGCTTCTCTGTCATTAATATTTTCTTTTTACATGGCGAATGTACTAGCGTGGGATTCTTGGTAGACTTGGGTGGTTGCAGTTCTCTTCTGCCAAGTCCACTCTCCAGGAGAGAATGCAAGCTGTTTAGATCTGACGATATCCCCTGGTAGCTGCAAACAGATTTTTGTTACCCACCCATGGTTATGAAACTCTCACATTATCATTTGGAAGCGCCACATATACTTGGAAGTGTCTCGTAGCTGACATCACATTGCCAATCTTCGGTGCGGATTACTTATCATATTTCCAACTCCTGGTCAATAAAATTTTTACTCCTCTACAGCTCTCCAACCAACCTCCTCTGGCCTCTCTCCTCATACCAGCACACCCACGGAGGCTTATGCCCACCATCTCACATCGTACCCAAAAGTTTTCCATCAAGATCGTCATCAAACGCCCATAGTTCCCAAAAAACATGCTATTTATCACCATATCAAGATGACGGGTCCCCCCCACTAGGGGTTTGCCAGATTTAGAAATCTGGCACCGGATCTTATGGCAGTGAGTAAACAAATGTTCGCTGAAATGGAAGAATTGGGCCTTTGCCAAAAAGACTCAAGCCCATGGTCGTCACTCTTACACATGCGGGGATTACAGGCGCCTGAACATGCGGACAGACCCGGATCACTACCCCCTCCCAAACATTGCCGAAGTGACCTCCTACTAATACATAGCAAAATTTTTCTCTAGCTTCGACCTCCTGAAGGAGTGTTATCAGGTGCCAATTAACCCAAAAGACATCCTCAAGACTGCCATCACCACCCTCTTCGCTACATACACCTCCAATTACTCCTGTTTTGGCCTTCATAATGCTAGGTCCACTTTTCCACCTCTCAGGGACAGCCTCTTAGGGGACCTCCAAATCTGTGTATGTTACATAGATGACATACTTGTGTTTTCTGCATCCAAAGAGGAACACCTCTATCATCTAAACTTCGTGCTCGACCCCCTACAACCTAAGGCCTGGTGGTCCAGTACCACAAGTTTACCTTTGGCGACAACGAAGTATTGTTTTTAGGGCACCACATCAATCCTGGACTCCACCCCCTTTCTGAGAAGGTAGCACCCTTTCAGAACTTCCACACACCCTTGACTGTTAAAACCCTGCAAGAATTCTTGAGCATGATCAACTATTATCATTATTTTATGCATGCCATCGCTGCCACTCTTGCCCTCCTCTACGCCTTCCTCAAGGATAAGCCAAAAGACCTGAAGTAGGGTCTCCTTCAAGAGGCAGCCATCTACAATGCAAAGAATGCCCTATTAACCGTTGTTGTTCTCACCTTTCTTGTGCCACATACAACTCTCTTTCTTTCTATTGATGCCAACGATATTGCTATTGGGGTAGTCCCCGGACAGGTGATCAATGTCCTTCCCCGCCCATTGGCCTTCTTTAGTAGAAAACTTTGTTCTACCTTCGACCTCAAATTGCTGGTGGTGCATTTGGCTTTCCATTAATTTTGCCACTTCATGGAAGGTACGTCCTTCGTCATCTGCATGGACCACATGCCTCTGGTGCACACCCTTAATCGACAGTCCGATGCCTGGTCAGTCAATCAACTTCGACATCTCTCTGCCATTCAATTCACTGGCAATAAGTGCTGTTTGTGTGCCCCCGATGGACTGCATTCACAACATTGGGTGCCGATTGATTGCATTCCTAAATCCTAGCAGCGTCGTGATTGAGATTAAGGATGCGTTGATAGTATGTGGTGACATGCTGAAGTATAATGCTTGGATCTTGTTAGATTTTGGCTAGAATGTGTGTACCGATGTCATTGTTGATTGATGAACACAAGCCACAAGACAAAATTAAACATTTGGATTGATTATTTGTTAATGAAGCTAGCTTGAACCATTCATATCAACAGTTCACAATGCCCGCATACGTGACAAACTCATCTCCTTCCAACTTGGGGAAATTCAAGCATTGGAATCTGATGTTGAATAATGATGACTGCTCACAGAAATAAATTATTTGAGAATGCAAACCACTTCATCGAAAGTGTAGTTGCGTGGCGTTTTTGGAAGGATAAAGTTATAAAATTTGTTATTTTCAATGGACCCCAGTTTGCATAGCAATATTCGTACTTTCCAAAAATCATCCTCTGATGTGAATTCGCTTTGAAAAATCTTTTGAAATTACCTGAACCACGCCTCAAATGTAAGACAAACTGCAGGGTTCAAATGGAACTCAGTGATTGTGTTGGCAGTGGATTCAATTGTTGGGGCACTGGCCTGCAAGCTGGGAAGCTCAGCAGGTAGTGTAGAAAGGTTCTGGACAGAAAACTCTATAAGTCTGAGTTCTTGTTACATTAATATGCGAACATCTTCAGAGACATGGCTCAAAATGATCTCTGTCACCAGATGTTATGTCTCTGTTCATGGAAAATCAAAATAATTAAAATACACAAATGCACAAATTGCTCTAAACCCGACACCCACTGTTATTGGTAAAACATCAGAGCAACCGGCAAGCGTACACCAAGATGTATCCAGAAGTGTGCATCAAGGCCCAGGAACCAGCTATACCAAATCAATTCTGACTGTTAGGAAACATACAGGCCAGTGAGGAACGAGCAGCAGTTTTTACAAAGTGGCACTACCAACAACCAACGAGAAGTTAAGGGTGTGAATGATAGACTAAAACAGTGTGTGATGCTTAGCTGGGGGCTTTTCAGTCTGATAGCATAGAGTAAATTTTCCCACAGCGTGACGTAGGTGCTGGAGGTGGTCAGAGGAGGCTGCACAAGGGAAAAATTTGGCAAAGACAACCAACAGGATCCCATGTACCATTTCTGATGTGGAGACACCAGCAAGACCTAGGGAAGCTTGGTAACCCAGTTAGAGTCCTTGCAGCGGGACATCAAAGCTGCTTTGAGGGTGCGATGGAAACATTCAACTATTCTGTTAGCACAAGGGTTTGTATGCGATTGTGTGAGATAGGGTAATTCCCAGAATTGCTCATGATATCAACAATTGAGAGGAGATAGTGGTACTCCTGTCATGAATAATATGGTTAGGTAAACCAAATATCACTATCCATCCTAAGAGGAAGACTGATATATATGAAGCAGACAGTGCAGTTTCCATGGGAATGGTTTTAGGCCAATGAGTGTAGTGGCCGATGGCAGTAGACAGGTAACGATGTTCTTGTGATGTCGGTAGGGACTTAGAAGTGAGAAAACTGACGGTAAGGTTGAGGAAAGGTGCCCACTCCTGAATCTGTGTGACAATGTACTTTTGAAGTTTAGCAAGATGTACAGGAACAGAATCAATCGTTAGCATCGCTAGTAATGCTGTGCCAAATAAAATTTGTTTTCAGTTGCTGTGAAGTAGATTGGCACGAGGGATGTGAAAGGCCATGAATGATATCAAACAATCTGTCAGCTCATGATAGCAGGTATCCATGGTATATGTCTACCTGCAATGATGTCACACAGAGGGTGGCCATAGAGTCGTATAGGGACACATCTTCCTAACAGAGGGATGTGCAAGATATCATTGATGCTTGATACCCTGGAACTTTGCGTGGGCTTCTGCTAAAGTGTTGTAATCCAATCCCAATTGAATGGCAGCCAATGCATTTCTTGACAGATCTTTGGCAACGGGATTCAATGGGGTATAATTGTGCTCAGCTATGGCAGAGAAATGTCTGCGTTAACGAGCGGACTAGACGCGTTAACGAGCGGACCAGGTGTCGGACTGTTGAGTGATGGTGTGACCAGAGTCCTGTGGTCAGTGCGAATGATGAAGAGACTGTTGGTTGGTACATGAGTGAGTGGTGGGCAGTGGGCGGCTCTATGGCTGTCCTGGCATATAACAAAATGGTCGTCTGTGTACGACTGCATACACGTCAGCTTCGGTCGATGTTGAATAGTTGTCGTGTTCATCAGGATTGGCGGTGTTGATAGATGTCTTCGTGGTGGTAAAGTTTCTGTCCTTGAGGTCGTCAACTTTGTTCATCAGGTCTTTTACGTGCAAAGTATTGAAATTGGGTGTGACTCCACGTACTGGTCTGGGAAACCATTGTACCCAAAGGGCATGAAGTAGGTTAACGTTACGATAAGAGCCGTCTACGGCAGGTTGCAGGTGAGCGATAGTGATCATTTCCTTGAGGGAAAGCAATGCTTTTTGGTTCCCCGTCAGTTGTTGGGAGAGCTTAAAAAGTTTGGCTATACGTGCAGTGGGTGATGGCGAGTACTGCTCCAGGAAGTATGATTTCAAGGTGTCATATGGTATTGGAGTGTCCCCTTGCTCGCAATGCCAATCGAAGATTTCCAGGAAAATGCTCTTAGGGATTACTGTGAGAACCTTGTCTGCTTTGGTACTTGACTGAGTCACACCCTTTAGCAGAACTAGACTTCAGCACACTGGAACCATGCGAACGATTCTCCCCTTGCGAAGGGTATCAGTTTCATTAAAGCGATGTGTGCTGAAGAGGCAAGTTTGGTTGGTGACATCTTCAAAAAGTAGGGCACAGCAGTGACGGGGCATGCGGGAGGAAGCAGATACTCCACTGGTCACTAATGTGCATTTATACCAGTTAAGGTTAAGGTATAACTGAGAGGAAAGGTGAAGGGAACTAAACTTCAATAAACGATCAATGAGTTTTTATACACCGATTGGCAAGCATGAACTTCAAAAAAGTTCAAACATGAAATATCATGAACTAGCATGATAACAACAAGAGGGTGTATAATTGTGCAGGTATTACTGAGTGATGAGAAAATAATTCAAAACCATTACAGTGTACAAGCGAGTATGAGACACGTGCAGTACAAGCAATATAGACTAGGTACTTCTACCACAATGATATAATGGAAGTAATTAAACATGAGATGAACAGTAATTTAAATTTTCTTTTTTTTAGAATCAACCTAATAGTTAATTGGAAAAGCTCATAAATACATCTAGAAAAACTATCAGGAAATTTGAAAATGAGGGTAAAACCTAAGAGAGATCAGATAGAATTTGTAGAGCTATCCAAAACTATAAACTAAATAAAACATAAGACCTTTTTAAACACAATCACATCAAAATTCAGAAAACATTAAAAAGGGGAAGAAACTTCAAATAAAATAAAATAGATGTTTACTTTAGCAGAGGAAATTTAAATATTATCAACAAAAGGGATAGTGATAAAAAACTGCAGAGGATTTTTATACAAATATATATATATATATATATATATATATATATATATATATATATATATATATATATATATATATATATATATATATATATATATATATATATATAATACTGTTATAAGTAACAACATTGTCAATAAGAATAAGGAAAATAACTGAGCTGGTACCAAGCATAACAAAGGGATAAATTAAAATCTATTTAAAGCAATAAATAGAGTAAGAGAATTCATAGTAGAAAAACTCGCTGAACTTTGCACTAAGTTTTCGCAAGTATGTTCTATACTTACAGCTTGGAAAAACTTTATCCTTAGATCAAACCATTACAAGGTAGACAAGAAGACCTGAAAACTGCAGCCCAATAAATTTGTGACTGGAGTAAGTGTATATCTCAACGATATTGTGATACATTTATCGACCTGGAAAAATATATCCGAATCCTGAAGAAGATATTTCAAAAGCTGTGAAGAGCACACCTGATGATTAACCTGAAGAAAAGCGAAATTGGAAAGGCAACAGTTCGGTACTTGGGATTTGAAGTCGCAAGAGGACAAATCACCGTTGTAGCTGCTAACGTAGAAGGAATAATGAAAGCATCACCCACCACAATGAGGAAGCGATTACAATGGTTTTCAGTTTTTGTCCAAATTTTTTTGGCTATAGTCTTTCCCTTGACTGATTTGACGACCCCCCGAAAAATAGTATGGACCAGCGAGTGCCAGGAATCCTTCGACAAGATAAAGGCCATATTAACTTCAAAACTGATACTATGAGCACCTGATTTCAACATAATATTCCTCATCCAAGTGGTTGCGTCTGATAATGGGATTGGAGCTGTCCTATTACAAGAAGGCAAGGAATTAGTTCTTCACCCTTTGTGTTTTATGTCGTAGAAGCTAGAGAAGCATTAACGAGCCTGTTCGACAGTCGAAAAGGAACTGCTAGTGCTAGTGTCAGCTGTAAGCAAGTTTGAAGTTTACATGAACAGGCCACAGAATGAAGAGATAGCAGGCTACTCGGATCACAATCCTTCAACTTTTGTTAATAATAAGCAAAATAAAAATCAAAGGCTAACTAGGTCATTATGTCTGTAACCGTAGTGTATTAATGTAAAGCATATGCCAGATGAAGATAACATGGGTGCAGATTATTTAACGCAGGCTGAATGGGAATATTATGGCCCGTAATAAATAATCTTTTTGGGGGAGCTATCTCACGAAGCTTGTCTAGTATAAGAGTAAATATATTTTTCATTTATTTAATTTGTATATTTAAGAGATGTAAAGCTAGCTCGTGAGGTGAGTTCCTCTCAAGTAGGCTTAAGTAAAGGTATGCAAATTACATGAAACTTTCATCATTCATTTAACTGTGTTTTCATTTGATTTAATATATGTAAATTTACATTTTGTTTTAAGAATCAAGTTCTTTTTTTATTTCATGTATTTTATTACGAAGTCTTATGTAAACTCGTTTAGGTATGCTGTATGACACGTACGAGGTATGAACACGAGGTATTGCATCATGTTTACATTCCCATGTGGTTAGAAGGTGCGTGAAAGTTCTTGAAATAGAATTACTCATTTTGTATTGTTTCGAGGAGTATGTGGGCGGAGTCAGCTGAGAGAGGGTTACCTCGCAAACAAGGTTTGTTCCCCTGTTCTATTTTCTATGTTAGCAACCATACGCTGCTAGGCCTTGCCCCCTATGCCACTACAATGATCTATTTAGAATTATCTAGAAGTTTTAAGCCAATATAAATACGCCCTAAAGAAATACTTATGCAGCAGAAGAGATCAAGCCAAGTTCGCCCTCTAACCTCTCAAGTGCATCGTGTGTGTCCTCTCAAACGTGATTAACGATTTTTATCCAACATATATAGGCAGTAGGTTGGCCAGGGCCCCCACCACCAGTTGAGATACTACCACTAGATAGTTAGAGAGTCTTTTGACTGGCCAGACAGTACCATATTGGATCCTTCTCTTTAGTGACGGTTCATTTTCCCTTTGCCTACACATGCACCGAATAGTCTAGCCTATTCTTTACATATTCTCCTCTGTCCTCATACACATAACAACACTGTCATTACCAAACAATTCCTCTTCAACTAAGGGGTGCCTGCACTGTCAGTGTTCAGTGGCCCTTTTTTCTTTAGGGGAAGGGTAGAAGAGACTATTTAGCTATGGTAAGCAGCTCTTCTAGGAGAAGGAAACTACAAAATCAAACTAATGTTCTCTAGTCTTTGGGAGTTTATGTAATTCCTCAGCTGTAATATATATATATATATATATATATATATATATATATATATATATATATATATATATATATATATATATATATATATATATATAAATATATATATATATATATATATATATATATATATATATATATATATATATATATATATATATATATATATATATATATATATATATATATATATATATATATATATATATATATATATATATATATACATGACTTCATAAAAATACAAGTAAAGAGTAACCCATATATAAAAATGGAAGTAATGTATGTGTATATATTTATATAAATCATACACAAATACATACAATAGTACACATAAAAAACATTAGTATCACACAGACATATACAATATGAGGCGCATAATTCTTAAAATAGAAACCAAGTGTCATGTAAATAATCAGAAAAAAAATAATGCATGAATTATATCGATGTTTTAATATACATTTTATGATGTGAGGTTAGGAGAGAACATATTAAATTAGTTAATAAGTAATTAATTTGTAATTAGGTATTTTATAAGTTTTGTTCTTTCATTAAACGATAGAGAGACAAATGAAGTTAGTTGATTTCATGAAGGTAAAAAGTTAGTGT
>NC_090734.1:21595428-21612928 GCF_036898095.1 Palaemon carinicauda | reverse complement strand
ATTCCTATATAAACTATAAAAACTTTGATAAAACAAAAGGGAGAGAAATTAGTTAGAATAATGTGCCCGAGTGTACCCTACAGCAAAAGAACTCTAACCCAAGACAGTGGAAGACCATGGTACAGAGGCTATGGCACTACTCAAGACTAGAGAACAATGGTATGATTTTGGAGTGTCCTTCTCCTAAAAGAGCTGCTTACCATAGCCACTGAACTATTACAGTGCAGTAGTTAACCCATTGGATGAGAAAGAATTGTTTGGTAATTTCAATGTTGCCAGGTGTATGAGGACAGAGGAGAATCTTCAAAGAATAGACCAGACTATTCGGTGTATATGTAGGCAAAGAGGAAAATGAACTGTAACCTGAGAGAGGGATCCAATGTTGCACTCTCTGGCCAGTAAAATGACCTCATACCTGTCTAGCGGTAGTATTTCATCGGGTGGCTGGTGCCCTGGACAACCTACTACAATAATTGCCAAGTTCATCTTGAACGTTTTGGAAGTAAAGTAAATCTGTTTTATTATGAAGAGAACTTCCTGTTTCGCCCTTTTTCTCTACTAACAAGTCCACTATAGAGGCTTATTTCATTAAAGAGTAAAAACTTAAGAAAAAAGTTGATAATTTGAAACTAAATCTGCCTTACTATAAAAAAAAAGATATTTCATATAATCATTATTGAAATTTATAATCTACAAATACTAAAAGCTTTAAATTTGGTTATGAATTTGTTCCAAAGATCGTGTTCTTTCATGTTTGATATACTCATTCACGTGACAAGGGAGACTGAACCATTCTCCCTTGTCCGGCCACCAGAAACGGGCAATATATTTTCATGGCTCTGAAAGCCTGCGTTCGCAGAATCTCTGCATCTAGATCGCTGGTAGTAACGATGATATTTACTGCCATTCCTGGAAAAGATATATTTTCTCACAAAAAAAAAAACGTTAAGATAGTAATAATCACTGTCCATATCAAATAATATGGAATTTGTTTGTTAAATTATTGCATTTATTCTTTCTGTGCTACGTTAAAAGACTAATAATCACATATTCTATCCCTGAAACTATTTTTCTTATTAAAATTATCAGTTTTTGGAAGGTATGCTTAAAAAGATTCAGAATGAAAAGCCTTTTTATTATTATTATTATTATTATTATTATTATTATTATTATTATTATTATTATTATTATTATTATTATTATTGGCTAAGCTACAATTCTAGTTGAATAAAACAGATGCTAGAAGCCCAAGGACTCATATAGGTAAAAATAGCTTAGTGAGGAGAGAAAATATATACAAGAAGTAATGAACAATTAAAATGAAATGTTTTAAGAACAGTAACAACTTTAAAATAATTCTTCTATATATAAACTATAAAAACGTCCGAAAAAAATAAGAGAAATGAGATAAAACATTGTGTCCAAGTGAACCCTCAAGCAAGAGAACTCTATTCCTAGACAATGGTAGGCCATGATACTGAGTCTATGACGCTATCCAAGACTAGGGAACATTGGTTTGATTTTGGACTGTCCTTCTATAAGAGCTGCTTACCATAGCTAAAGAGTCTTTTCTCCCCTTACCTATAGGAAAGTAGCCACTGAAAAATTGCAATGCAGTAGATAACCTCTTGAGTGACGAAGAATTGTTTGGTAATCTAGGTGTTGTCAGGGGTATGAGGACAGATGAGAACCTGGGAAGAGTAGGCTAGACTAGGAGGTAAGTGTACGCAGAGCAAAAATGAGCCGTAGCAAGAGAGATGGATCCAATGTAGTACTGTTTCGCCAGGAAATGGCCCAATAACTCTCTATCGTTAGTATTTTAAGTGGAGGCTTGTGCCCTAGCCATCCTAATGCATATAAATGTTATTTTATTCGATTGCCTATTTTTTGTTTTTGATATTTCTATTATTTTCATACGGGGAATTTGGTGGCTATTAAACAGTTAAATATTTAGTTTCTCGATATTAGTATTATTTTCATACGGGGAATTTGGTTGCTAATAAAGTTAAATATTTATTATTATTATTATTATTATCATTATTATTATTATTATTATTATTATTATTATTATTATTATTATTATTATTATTATTATTATAATAATAATAATAATAATAATAATAATAATAATAATAATAATAATAATAAAAAGATCCTCAACACTAAACAATTACTATTAGAACTACTGCTCCTACTGCTAATAATACTAACACTACTAATAATATTAAAACCTCTTACATTGGGAAATGTAAAACGTATTTGCATAAAAAAATCGTATTGCTAGTCATAATGAGGGGATATAAACTAAGATGAATTGAATACTATAATAATGACATCTGATTACCTGATCCTTTTAAAGGTATATATATTCATTCTACTGAACGAAGTGGGTTTTAATCATAATCAATAGCCAAAATAGATCAAAGTACCCTTCAGTAAATATCAAAATAGATATAAAAGTCTTTATCCTAATAGCTACACAATGCTCCTAATCATCTTATTACAGAACATATTATAAGGGAGTGATACGCCAAGTTACAGAGGATGGTGATCTGGGGACAGAAATAACCCACGGAATACAAGCAGGATGCAAGAATTGGAAAAAAAAAGTGCGTGGAGTACTATGCGACAGGAAAATAGGGGTTAAGTTAAAAGGTTAAGTACACAGGACAGTTGCGAGACCGGCAATAATGTATGGAGCGGAGACGTGGGCAATAAAGAAGACAGAAGAGAAGAAGATGGATGTGGCAGAGTTGAGAATGTTGAGCTGGATGTGTGGGGTGACAAGAAGAGATAAGCTACGGAATAAGGTAATTAAGGGTACCACAGGAGTTAGAAAACTATCAGATAAGATCCAAAAAAGTATACTGAGGTGGTATGGTCATGTCATGAGAAGAGATGAACAGTATATTGGGAGGAGAGTGATGAAAATGGAGGTACAGGGAACGAGAAGGAGAGGGAGACCAAAGCGAAGGTGGATGGTGGATGGACTCGATCAAAGAGATTAACCGGTGATGAGGTGTGGGACAGAGGTAGATGGAGAAAGCTGACCAGAAATATCGACCCTACATGGAAGTGGGAAAAGATGTAGACAAAGAAGAAGAAGAAGGAGAAGACGCCAAGTTATGCTGTATGGTCTGGACACGTTATCATTCACCAAAAACAAAAAATAAGATATAGAAGTTACAGAAATGAAGATGTTGAGGTTTTACTTGCGGTGACGAGGGAGGAAAAATCAGAAATGAATTCATCAGCTTAACTTCACATCTCACTCAGTTCGGAAAAAAAGCAAGTGTAGTAAACTGAGGTGGTTTACAAATGTGTGGAGAAGGAACGAAGAACATCTTGGGAGGAGGATGTAAATCATGCAGTGGTGATTGAATTAAAGAAGATATGGCGGAAGGTAAAGTTGGCGTGGCAGAAGGGGATTCAGTAGATAGATATACTGTAAATGGAGACAGATGATCCACTGTGACATTTCCTGATTGGGAAAACCCAAAGAAAAAGAAGTTTTAGATAGGTCCTCGATGGGAAGATAATCTATCATAGTTTCTCACTTGGAATAAACATAACTTCCCATGATTTTATGCTTTCAATGGGAAAAACTTTACAGATATTCGTGTATAGATAATGCCGATTCTCACTGATAGTTATATTCTTCAAGATACTCAGCTTACTTGAAGAATGCCAAAAAGCTGTTTATAATGGGATTTTGTTTTCTTAAAGAAAGAAAAATACGTTATCAAGGACTTGGTTTCTTGAAACTTCTTTCTAGTTTTTCTTAGAATATATTAAAAAGCACTCGTACAAGGACTATAATTATATAATTAAGAGAAAAATCTTTCATTTTATGACAAGTAAAGCTCATTTTGTAATTTATTATTATCGGAACATCAAACAAAGGAGTAGGGGAATTTGTATTATATGCAATTTTCTGTTCCGCATGAAAATACGCGTTAGATATAGGTTAATGGCTCTTACCTTGTAATTCACAATAAGTAAAAAGATGTGAAGGTCAATATTTGAGTGACTGCTTTGACTTAATTGAAACACACACGAGAAAATGTAACTAACAAGTTGTAACAGACCTCCGGAGTAATTTGATTAAAAAGCTCCGATAATATGTGAAGCTGATATCATCTATTTATGAAATCGTGAATCATGATAAACAAGAGAATTAGCCACAAAAATGAAAGAAAATGCGACAAAATAGAAACCAGCTATCTTAGGAAATGGTATCCACGCACAAGCTACTTTACTCATTTAATGACAATTGTTTCATGACGAGGTAGGAATTTGCGTCACTGGTGCTTCCTGTGTCTCCATCCCGGAGATACAGAGGATGCTATGTCATCATTACACCTGACCAGCTAAGCAGGTCGTCTTAGCCTATGTATATGACATATATAGTATATATGCATATATAGTATATATATATATATATATATATATATATATATATATATATATATATATATATATGTATATATATGGATATACATTACTCTCTCTCTCTCTCTCTCTCTCTCTCTCTCTCTCATACACACACAGAGACTTAGGTGTGTATAATTCCACTCTTGAAAGGTAGGTAGTTTCAAGAATTGAGTGATGCCATGACATCTAGTAATGCAACAACTAAGTTATTAAAAACTAACTGAAATTACAATAATCAAATTTCAAATTCATCCATTTCCATATTAATTCACGATGGTAGAAAAGATTGTTTTATGAAATTAACGAATTAACATAATGTTATTATCATCACTGTCATTATTTGTGACTTTAGAATAATGTTTATTGCTCTTAATATGTAACAAGGGCTTATCCCTTTATACACATTCGCTCACTTATACATTGGTATACCAAAAGGAAATGCAATCTCATAGATTAGTATACATCAAATACCAAAGTCAGTAGAATAAAGAAATTTAGGTAAAATGTATTAAATTTAAAAGAATGTTTTATGAATAAAAGAGTTTTCTAGCGACACGGAGAAGGCCAATGTGAGAGAATTATAACAGGGAAGTAGGTTGGCCGAATCATCAGCCCCCCGTTGAGATACTACTCCTAGAGAGTTATTCGGTCTTTAGACTGACCTGACAGAACTACATTGGACCCCTCTCTGGTTACGAACCAATTTCCTTTGCATACATCTACACCGAATAGTCTGGCATATTCTTTACCTATTCCCTTTCCTTATACACCTTGGAAAAACAAGATAACTGAAAACAAATGTTCTTCACCCAAAGGGTTATTTATTGATATGTAATTGGTCAGTGGCTACTTTAGTTTTGTTATGGGTAAAAGAGACTCTTCAGCTATGGTAAGCTGCTCTTCTCGTAAAAGGACACAACAAAATAAAATCATTGGTCTATAGTCTAGGAAAGTGCCATGGCCTCTGTACCATGGTCTTTGTTTGTATTGTGTTAAAGATCTCTTACTTGATGACACCCTTAGGCAAACCGCTGTTTGTTTTCTTTTTTTTCTTTCCTCACTGTGCTATTTTCCTTGTGGGAGCCCTTAGGCCTATAGCCTCCTGCTTTTTCAACAAGTAATAATAATAATAATAATAATAATAATAATAATAATAATAATAATAATAATAATAATAATAATACGAAAAAAAGTGAAACTAGCATCCATATAGAAACCATTATGAGGAAGAATAATAAGATTGAAACCTCGATGCTAGTTTTAAAATGTATTTGGTAATCAACACAATAAAAAAAAACATTATCCTAATCCATTCTATGATTTCTAAACTGGTATGTATACCGTTGAAACCCTAGCCCATTTTGGCATTATTTGATAGATATTGAATAATTTGTTATCTTGGATGGGCATGAAATGCTTTGCTTTCTTTGATGGGCATGAAATGCTTTGCTTTCTATGATGGGCATGAAAAGCTTGGCTTTTCTTGATAGACATTAAATAATTTGTTATTTTTGATAGACATGAAAAGCTTTCCTTTTTTGATATGCCTTAATTACCTTGCATTCTTTGATAAACAGGAAAAGCTTTGATTTTTTGATAGACATAAAATCCTTTGCTTTTTTCGATAGGCATACAATGTTTTTAGTTTCTTTATTACCATTCAAACTTTTCCTTTGATAGGCATGAAAAGTTCGGCTTTCTTTGATAGGCATGAAATGCTTCGATTTCTTTGATAGCGATGAGCTTCTTTACTTTCTGTGATAGATAGGAAATTTATTACTTTCTTTGAAAGTCATAAAATATTTAGCTTTCTTTGATAAGCATTGTAAGATATGTTTTATTTTTTTGATAGCCAGGAAAAGATTTGATTTATTTCATAGGCATGAAATACTTGAATAACTTTGAAAGGCATTAAATGTTTTGCTTCTTTTGATAAGCATGCAATGCATTGATTCCTTTGATACGTATGAAAAGCGTTGTTTTTTTCAATAAGTACGAAAAGATTCGCTTTCGTTGATAGTTATTCAAAGCTTTGCTTTCTTTGATAGGAATAAAAGACTTAGATTTCTTTGATAGGCATAAAAGGCCTTTATTTTTTTATATATATATGAAATGTGTTACTTTCTTTGATAGGCATTAAAATTTTTACTCTCTTTGATTAGCATTAAATGCTTTGCTTTCTTTAATAGGCATGAAATGCTATGCTTTCTTTAATATGCATGAAAACATTTGCTTTTTTCAAAGTTTTGCTTTCATTGATATGTATGAAATGCTTAGCTTACTTTGTTATGTAGGAAAAGGTCTGCTTTCTTTGATAGGCATGAAATAATAGACTTCTTCAATACGCATGTAAAGCTTTGCTTTCATTGATGGATATGAAAAGCTTTGCTCTCTTTGATGTTCACGAAACACCTTTATTTCTATCATAGGCATGCAGAACTTATCTTTCATAGATAGGCCTTAAATTCTTTGCTTATTTTTTTTATTGGCATGGAATGCTTTGATTTCTTCGATAAGTGTGAAAAGCTTTGCTTCTTTGATAAGAATGATTTTTTTCTTGCCTTTTCTTTGTAGGCATGAAATGCTTTGCTTTCTTTAATAGGCATGCGATGCTTTGATTTCCTTGATAGTCATGGGAATATTTTTCTTTCTATTGTAACCATGAAAAACATTGCTTTCTTTCATAGGCATGAAAAGCTTTACTTTCTTTAATAGGCATGAAAGGCTTCGAGTTGTCTTTTTTTCGATAAACTTTTCTTCTTTTATAGCCATGAAATACCTTGTCTCTTTAAAGGGATGAGATACCTTGATTTCTTTGAAACGCAGAAATAACTTTGCTTTCTTTGATAAGCATAACATTACTACTTTCTTTGATATGCATAAAATTTTTTGTTTCTCTGATAAGCATGATAAGTGTCACTTTCTTCGATATGCATCCAAATCATTGCTTTATTTGATAGGCATGAAATGATTTGATTTTCTATGATAGGCATTAAAAGACTAAATTTCTTTGCTACGCATTAAAAGATTTTCTTTCTTTGCTAGGCAGGAATTGTTATGCTTTCTTATATACTGTAGGCATGAACAGCTTTGATTTCTTTAATCGGCATGAAAGACGTAACTTCTTTGATAGGTATGAAATACTTTTCTTCCTTTAATATGCCTGGAATGTTTTGTTTTATTTGATAGACATGAAAAGTTTTTTTTTTTTTTTTAATATGGATGAAAAGTTTTGCTTTCTTTGATAGGAATGGGATACTATGATTTCTTTGATAGTCATGAACATATCTGCTTCTTTGATAGGCTTTACATTTCTTGCTTTCTTAGATACACATTAAATGCTTTAGTCTCTTTAAACGGCATGAAATGCTTTCATTTCTTTGATAGGCAAAGAAAGTTTTGTTTTCTTTTAAAGGCATAAAAAGCATTGCAACTTTTGTTAGCCATGAAATGTTTAAATTTTTTTAAAAGGTATGAAAGTCTTAGTGTTCTTGATGGACATGAAACGCTTTGATTACTTTGATACACATGGAAATCTTTGATACCTTAGAAAGGCTGGAAAAAAGCTTTGCTCTTTTGATAGACATGGAATCCTTTGCTTTCTATGATGGGCATGAAGAACTTTGTTTTTCTTTTTTTAATTTGCATGAAATGCTTTTTTTCTTGATAGGTGTGAATTTTTTTTTTTCGTTCTTTTAAAGGCAGGATATGTTTGATTTCTTTGATAGGTATGAAAGTCTTTGCTTTGTTTGATGGGCAGAAAATGGTTGGGTTTCTTTAATAGGCATGACAAACTTTGCTTCTTTGATAGATTTGAAATATTTTGCTTTCTTTGATAGGCATGAAAAGATTTGCTTTTTTTGTTACCCATAAAAAGTTTCTCTTTCTTCGATAGGCGTCAGTAGGTTTGCTCTCTTTGGTAGACATGAAAATCTTTGCTTTCTTTGATAGGCATGAAAAGATTTGCTTTATTTGATATGCAAGTAAAACTTTGCTTTCTTTAATAGGCAAGAAATGATTTGCTTTCTTTTATGAACATGAACAGATTTTTCTTTTTTTTTTTTGTTAGGCAGGAAAATCTTTGCTTTCATTGATAGGCAGGAAATAATTTCGTTCCTTGATAGGCTTGGAAAGATTTTCTTTCCTTTATAGGGATGAAAATATTTTCTTTAATTGATAGGCAAGAAAACTAAAATGCTTTGCTTTATTCGGTATACATGTAAAGTTTTGCTTTTTTAGAATGGTTTAAAAAGATTATATAATTTGATAGACATGATACGTTTTCTTTTTTTAATATATATATTTATTTATTTATTTATTTTTTCTGATACGCATGAAATTATTTACTTACTGTTAAAGGTATGAAATGCATTGCTTTCTTTGATACACATGAAATGCTTTGCCTTCTTTCATTGGTATAAAATGCTTTCTCTCGTCGCTGGACATGAAATGTTTAGCTTTTTTTGACGAGCATGAATTGCTTTGCTTTCGTTGATAGGAATGAAATGTTTTGCTTTCTTTGATAGGCTTTACATGCTTTGGTTTCTTTGATATGCATGAAATGGATTTCTTCCCTTGATAAGCATGAAAGCTTTGCTTTCTTTGATAGGCATCAATAGCTTTGATTTCTTTGATAGGTATTATATGCATTCCTTTCCTCAATAGGTATGACAAACTTTCATTTTATTCGATAAGCATGTAATGCACTGCTCTCATTACATGCTCCAATGAGGTTATGCAAGCAAATATTTTTATTCATTTGTATCCGTGGATAAGAGTACGAAAAAAGTAATCGACGAATTTTTACGAACATTTCCTCACAGATAAATCTTACAGTAGGTCATGAACAACAGTATTAATTTTCTTTGATGATCCGGATCCGGACCTGGGTTCCATATTCTGATTGGCCTTTTCCGTAATTTGAAAGATAACATTAAAATTACATTACGGATTTGACAAAATTTTCACCATAGATAAAACTTATGTCTTGGACAACCAGGATCGGAAATCTAGTTTATTCATTTACTTGTTCGTCCTTGTGTCTCTTGGCAGGATTACGTCTAACATACATGACAGATTTTAACGAAATTCTCACCATAGAAAATTCTTAAGTCATCAACGACCCCATTCAATTTTGGAGATGACCAATATCCAGAACCAGACTTTAGACTGAGACTTGCATATTTTGCCCTTTTATAGATAGCGTCAAAACAACGTAATGTATTTTGACGAAATTTTCAGCAGAGATGAATCCGGATCCGGAGTCTATATCCACATTTTTATTTTTGATATTTTATAGATTACGTAAAAAAAATTGATGCATTTTTTAGAAATTTTTACCGCAGATAGATCTAAGGCAGTGGACGAATCCATTAAGTGTTAGTGGAGGTCCAAAATTTCTGAGTATCATTCCTACAATCATTTCAAATTACTGACAAAACATTTTATTACCTGTCTTTTATTAGTTGCCTTTAAAGTGCATGAAACAGCCCGTGGAATAATTGCCTCAACACTTTATGAAACAGACTCTTTATTAGCCTTACCAGTGTAAAACACAGCCTCTGTATTAATTGGCTTCACATTGTAAGACACGGGCCTTATATTCATTAAATTACCTTCATACTATATGAAAGTCTTTAATAAATTGTCTTTACATTGTATGACATAATCGCTGTACTAATTACCTTCACAGTGTATGACACAGCCTGTGTATTAATTGCCTTTACAGTGTATCACATATCCTCTGTATTAATTGCCTTCACCATGTATGGTCCAGCCTTTGTAGTAATTTCCTCCACATTGTATGACACAGGCCATATATTAATTACCTTCACAGTGTATGACACAGACCTCTTATTAATTGTTTTAACAAAGTATTACATAGCCCCTGTATTAATTGCCTTACAAAATGTATGACAGAGCCACAGAATTAAATGCATTCACATTGTATGATACAGCTTCGGAATTAATGGCATTCACAGTGTATGATATATCAATTGTTATAATTGTCATCACTGGGAAATGCATAGCCTTTGAATTATTAGCCTTCAAAGTCTATGTAGATCCTGTTGTCCCTTTGAATGAGAATCTAGTCAACATATTTGATAGGCGTATCCCTTCTCGTGTGCTAAGGTACCGAATGAAGGACAAACCGTGGTTCAATGATGATTGTAGACGTGCTTATTTGGAGAAGCAGGAGGCCTATCACCTTTGGAAGGGTAACAGATCAGATTTGACCTGGAACAACTATACTCAGCTTCGAGCTTTTGCTGAGAGAGTTTATGCCTCAACTGAAAAGGAGTACAATTTAATCATAAAAGAAACCCTCTCTGGTACAACTCAGGAACATAAATGGTGGTCTACCCTTAAATCTGCACTCTTTGGTGTAGATGCAACAGTTCCTCCTTTACTTAAACCAGATGGCTCAGTCACTCACTGTCCAAAGGAAAAGGCAACCCTTTTGGCTGATGTTTTTGACAGTAAACAGAGTAATGAAAAACTTGAACTTCCTCATTCCTGTTTTCCTGAGGCTAAATTAACTAGTTTAGCTTTTCGATCTCGTGAGATTAAAGATCTGTTGATGGACCTTGATGCTTATGGAGGTGTAGACCCTGATGGTATTTTTCCTTTGTTTTTTATAAAGACAGCAGATTTCTTAGCTCCAAAGTTATCTGTTATTTTACGCAAGTTAGCAAGAAGAGGAGCTTTTAGCACTTGTTGGAGAATTGGTAATGTTACTCCTCTATGTAAATGTGTTTGTGGTAGCTCAAGTCCCACTGATTAGCGCCCAATTTCCATAACTCCCATATTATCTAAAGTTTTTGAACGTCTTCTGGCAAAACGTCTTAATAGGTTTGCTGAAGGTAATCACCTATTCCCTAGTTTGCAATTTGGTTTTCG
Source organism: Palaemon carinicauda (assembly GCF_036898095.1). Classification (NCBI taxonomy): domain Eukaryota; kingdom Metazoa; phylum Arthropoda; class Malacostraca; order Decapoda; family Palaemonidae; genus Palaemon; species Palaemon carinicauda. Next base: position 21,601,594 of record NC_090734.1, on the reverse strand, counting down.
GAAAGGCCTTGGAGCATGTGATGCCCTTCTTACAATCTCCAATGCAGTACAGAAATCCCTTGATTGTGGTCGGGAAGTTCGTATGATTGGCCTTGATTTTAGTGCTGCCTTTGACCGTGTTAATCATGAGGCCCTTGTTTTCAAACTGAAACAGTTGGGAGTGGGTGGGTCGTTTCTTAGCATTATTATTGATTTTTTAAGTAGTAGATCTCAAAGAGTTGTTGTTGATGGGCACCATAGTGAGTATAGGAATGTAATATCCGGTGTTCCACAGGGTAGTGTTCTTGGCCCATTACTTTTCATACTATATACACATGACATGTGGTTTGGCCTAGAAAATAAGCTTGTTGCATATGCAGATGATGCTACTCTCTTTGCATCAATTCCATCCCCTGAATGTAGATCTGGGGTTGGTGAATCCCTTAATAGAGATTTAGCTAAAATTAGTGCATGGTGCAAATTATGGGGTATGAAGTTGAATCCTAACAAAACTCAAAGTATGATTGTAAGTAGGTCAAGGACGGTGGCTCCTCAACATCCGGATCTCAGTATTGATAATGTTTCTTTAAATTTGTATGACTCTTTCAAAATTTTAGGTGTGATTCTCGACAGTAAATTTACTTTTGAGAAACATATAAGGTCTGTGTCTTCTTCAATTTCACAAAAAATAGACTTATTGAGAAAGTCTTTCAAGATTTTCGGTGATCAATCTATTCTGAAGAAGTGTTTTAATTCTTTCATTCTACCTTGTTTTGAGTATTGTTCTCCTGTCTGGTCTTCAGCTGCTGATTCTCATCTTAATTTGTTGGACAGAAACTTACGGTCGATTAAATTTCTTATTCCTGATCTAGATATTAATCTCTGGCATCGTCGTTCAATTAGTTCATTATGTATGTTGCATAAGATTTTTCACAACTCTGACCATCCTTTACATTCAGATCTCCCTGGACAATTCTATCCTGTTCGTAATACTAGGCAGGCAGTTAATTCTAATAGCCAGGCCTTCTCCATCATAAGACTCAATACTACGCAGTACTCTAGAAGTTTTATTCCAGCTGTTACCAAGTTGTGGAATGATCTTCCTAATCGGGTTGTTGAATCAGTAGAACTTCAAAAGTTCAAAGTTGGAGCAAATGCTTTTTTGTTGACCAGGTGGACATGAGTCTTTTTATAGTTTATATATGACATATTTGTTGTTGACGTTATTAATAGTTTATATATGATATATCTCTTTTGACATTACCTTTTTTAGAATGATTTATTGTTAATTTGTTCTCTTCAGTTATATATTTCCTTATTTCCTTTCCTCACTGGGCTATTTTTCCCTATTGGAGCCCCTGGGCTTATAGCATCTTGCTTTTCCAATTAGGGTTGTAGCTTGGATAGTAATAATAATAATAATAATATGGCACAACCTTGTAATAATTGCTTTAACAGTCTGTGAAATGACCTCATAAAATTTGCCTTCACAGTCTGTGAACAGCCTCAGTCATAATGGCTTTCACATTTTAAGGCTCCGCCCCTCTATTGATTGGCATTCTAGTGAATGACACGCCCACTGTATAAATATCCTTCATATTGTATGATAAAGGTCCTGTGTTAATTGCCTTCACTGTGTGTGACAGCATCTGTATTAATTGCCTTCAAATTTCCTGGCACTGCCCTTGTATTCATTACATTCATATTGTATAACACAGTGCCATTTTTAATCGCTTCCACAGTGTATGACACAGTTCCTGTATTGTCTGTACATTGTATGACATAGCCTCTGTATTAATTGTCTTCACAGTGTATGACAACGCCCCTATATTTATCGCTTTCAAAGTGTATGATACAGATTCTGCGTTTTTTTTTTTTTTTTTTTTTTTTTTTGGCCTTATATGACACATCTCTTTTATTAATGGCCTTTACATTGTCACGCAGAGCACATGTATCAATTACCCTTAGAATGTATTCTATATCAATACAATCCTTCTCTGATCTATTAAAGTGATTTCTCTGAGTTTAGTATTGACAGCCTTAAGGATTACAAGTCATTTAAAGCCAGTGTCTTCTATTTATTTGTTGTTTCATTTATTAGTTAATTTCACTCCCCTACTCTGTGCGCATTTCACCTGATCTCGATGTAATTCGGAAAATCACATTATGGATGACTATCATTTTTTCACAGTAGAAAGTCATTTTCAGTCTTCCTTATTGGCATTACCCTTAGATTGTTTGAGAATTAACCATAGTAGGTAATGCAATCGGCACAGGAGAAAATAATGTCATGAAGACTGGCCATATAAAAATATGATTAGCGCTCAAGCACCCTGTCCATGAACCTAAGATTAGAAAGGACCAGGTAACAGCTGTTGATGACTCACCAGGTGGGCTTACAACACCCCCCCCCCCCCCACACACACACAACACCTTCCAAGCTCATAAGTTTGTTTGCTAGTGTTTTATTGTGCTCCCGGACGGAAACAGTAGACTATATTCTACTTGTTAAATATTACAATCTTAAAGTATTAGGTAAGTCACGAGTAAGGGATAATATGAACCACCTGCTTAGGGTCAGACTGTTTAATTATTTGTCGGTGTCAATTTTTTTACAGTAACTCCTCTACATCGTATGTACAAATGAATATACGTTTTTGTTTTTGTTTAACATTTCATATTGTTACTTGTGTAGTTATGTATAGCTCCCCCTTAATTCTTATTTTTAATATCCAAATTTGAGGCAGACTTACGTTGTGTATTTAGTCAAAACTCACTAATTTTTTTTTTCTATAAATAATCTGCCTTTTCCAATGCAAAGTGGGATTTCTTATTAATCTTTGAATTGCTTTAGCTCTTGAAAAATGTTCTGTTCCCTAATGTAGGATGTAGTCTGGTCCTGGGCTTTCAGTTATGTAGCCATCCAGACTTATATTTTATTTTCATGGTCAGGATACTAATATTGAGGTGTCTATTTTCTATTTCTTCATATCCTGTAGCTACTTGGCATTATCTTGATTCGACATGGAGTTTTTTTTTTTTTTTTTTTTTTTTTCATTGTTGCGTTCAATATTGTCGCTTTTCTATTATATTAAATCTTTTTTTCTTTGTATATGCTCTGGACCCTTTTTTTTTTGGATTCTTCTACTGAAGATGATTTACCGTTGATAAGCTTTTTATCTCCATATTCTCAAAGGTGTATTTTGAACTTCAAGATTTAAAGTCTGCAAGATAATTATGAAACCTATTATAAGAAATATGTGGTTATCCACTTGGTCAAAAGTGTTTCATTATGTCCCTTTCTTTGGTTGTCTTTTTCGATAGTTTTCTCCAAAGATGTCTCATCTAGGAACTGACTTCAATCAATGCTACCAACATTCAATGATCCTCTGCTATAGATGCTGCCACTCGTTCCTATATACTTCGATATTACTAATATTATTATTAATAGTAGTATTTATAAACAAGTCTTTATTTTTAGCATTCACACAAAATCCTGCTTGAAGCATATCATTTACTGTTAATTTAACCAAATATTTTGACTAATAAAATATTTTTCACAGAGTTTGCAGCACTTCCAGGATACCGTAGTTGGGAGAAACGTGAAGCTTGTGCGTGTGCCTATGTTTTAGTAAATGATTCAACAAAATATCTTGATAAACGATTAAGGGATTTTGGGTATTTACGTTGGATGAATTTCGGTAAGACTAGAAGTATACTGCACTGGACAGCATATTATTTATTCCATAAGATAACACTTTATTCTCCTTTTATTTATGACGGAGTTTGCACCCCTATTCAAATTAAAATACTATTGGTTGGTTCCAATATATTTTGTGATTGATTGATATAACGTGTGGCGATTTTTCTTTTTCTTGAAATGCTTTTCCTTTTATATCTTCCGTTAATCGATGTTTTATTTCCAATGATTTTTTTGGTATTACCACATAGAATATTCTCTCTTTAATTATTTCTTTTTTTTTTTGGCCACGTGACACATTCCTTTGACTCCCTCTAAATTGCTTTCCATCGCTTTCCTTCCCGTTTCGTTTTGTTTGTGTCCTATTCATTGTTCAACCTTTTTCTCTCTGTTATGTCTTTTATCGCAGTTTCGTTATGTCCCCCTTTTACAGTGATTTTTATCCCTTTTATAAAAGTATTGACTGACTGGGACTAAATAAAGAAATATATAAAAGGCAGAAGTGCCCCTCTTTCAATTACCCGTTCTATCGGCTTGCATGAATGAACATCGTCATAACATAAATCAGTTTAACAATTTTAGTTTTCATAGCTTTTAGGATTTCAATAAGCAATCTATATTCGCAAGAATTTTTCATATTGCCTTCCCGATTTCTCAAGGAGTTAAAATATAATATATTTTGCAAATAAATATTACAAAAAGCTAATGTCAGCCATTTCTTACGTGTATAATGGCCCGTTATCGATGTTAAACATGTTGCAAGTCACAACAAAAAATTCCCTCCAACAATTATTAATTAATCTTTAATAGCCATTGAATATGATTTTTATTTCTCTCTCTCTCTCTCTCTCTCTCTCTCTCTCAATCTTATATATATATATATATATATACATATATATGTATATATATATATATATATATATACATATATATATACGCGTATACTTATATATATATATATATATACGCGTATACTTATACATATATATATATATATATATATGCATATATATATATATATATATATACATACATATATGTGAGAGAGAGAGAAAGAGAGAGAGAGAGAGAGAGAGAGAGAGAGAGAGAGAGAGAGAGAGAGTAACAATCATATATCAATGACCATTAGAAATCTAAATGAAAGAAGAGAAAACTCAATACTCCTTTGTCCTGGTTCAGGTTCCAAATAATAGGCAAAATTTCTAATGGTCATTGATATATGATTGTTACTCTCTCTCTCTCTCTCTCTCTCTCTCTCTCTCTCTCTCTCTCTCAGCTATGACTTGCAACACAATAATAAAATGTATGTGTTGAATATAATAGTTATGTCAAAAGAGAAATGCTAAATTTTAAGAAAACGCTTTTGTTTGTTTATTTTCTAACTAATTTCTGTCATCAAACCCGGTACCCTTGTTTATACGTATAGTCATTATAATACTGGAATGTGTGAGAGAGAGAGAGAGAGAGAGAGAGAGAGAGAGAGAGAGAGAGAATAAAATTGTTTCTAAATATTACGGATGAAGATGAATCTAAAAAAGTAAACTGAATATTAAATCTATGTTATAAGTCCTTTGATTCTTGATCAAGGAAAAAAATGTATACACACACACACATATATATATATATATATATAGCGATGATTTTAACAGTTTAATTTTCATACAGAGCATAAGGAGATATATTCAGGAACTCTAATTAAGAAATCACTGATCACTCAAGAATGGTCTATATGGCCTATGTGTCTTTTTAAAAGGTTCCTGAAAGTATTAATTAAAAGCAAAAATATTGACTTATATCCGTTACTTATAATATGAAGATCATACAATTACATAAAAGACCTATTAAAAATAATGAGAGAGAGAGAGAGAGAGGAGAGAGAGAGAGAGAGAGAGAGAGAGATATTAGTTTAATGGTGATGTAATGTCATTTATTTACATAAATTTCACCAATATTTTCCAAAATGTTCGACTTCCTCAGCGTTATATCTATATGTAGAATTTAACAATGAAGAATATGTTGTAATATCTTCGTTCAGTCTTTCATTGTCACTATTGTTCTTGATATAAATAGCTGCCTGGGCTTGGAAAGTCGACATCAATAGAGATGAAAAGCGAAGCAAATAATGGATATTTATATCCAGCTCGGCTCTTTTTTTGTGTGATATATCTTTTGTTACATTTGTACTTTTATATATAAGTTTACATTTTTATTAATTTGACTTAGATATTTGTTGTCGATTGAGTATTATGACTACATTAACGTATTTATTATATTGGTCCAGATCAGTGGTTCCTAAACATTTGTTTTCTGTCATTTCCCACGGCAATGAGCTCAACACCCCAGGTTTCCCATTCCATTGTACGAGGGAAAGAGTAGTCAAAACTCTCTCTCTCTCTCTCTCTCTCTCTCTCTCTCTCTCTCTCTCTCTTCGATATTAGAATATCCTTCTGATTTTTTTTCATTGCTAGTAGGCAGGGGTGAAATTAA
>NC_090734.1:21510428-21590428 GCF_036898095.1 Palaemon carinicauda | reverse complement strand
ACATAATCACTGCTTTGTTACCTTGAGCAAATCTTATGCTTTTTTTTTCTTCTTATCTAATTTTTGGTAACGTTACTGGTTTGCCCAATATAAAATATTTCCTATAAATAAAAGTCACAGTGATATACACATCATGTGGTACTATCCGGAGAATTCTTTATAAAAGAACTATTGTTGTGTTGTTTCTCTTACATGTCACATAAACAATAACATATTCTAACAATTGGGGAATATTTTTAGAATTGTTACTGCATGGCAGTACGAGTAAATGTTTTTAATATAAGTTTGGCTATTGGTACTACACAAAAGGGTGTTTTTACTGTTCAAAGGTACTTAACTGTCTTCACTATGATCCTAATCTCGTTCTCCTCATTAGCTTCGGTAAATTCGATACGATGATTATGTTGGATAGGCGTGTATTTGTTTTTATTTCTATCTGTTTATCTGTGATTTCCATAACTCAAAAACTACATGACCGAAACTCGTGAAAATCGGCTATATGAATGGCCATGATCCAGGGATAATTCCCTTCAATATATTCGGTGCTGTAAACCAGTATTGCTCCCAAAATTATCAGAGTATTTATTACTCTAATCGTCAAAGGTCAATAATTGTCAAGTTCGTCTAGAGCGTTCTAAAAGTAAAGTAAATCTGTTTTATTATTAAGAGAACTTCCCTTTTTATCCCTTTTTCTTTAATAACAACTTTACTATAGATGCTTATTCCAAGGAATATTAAAAACTAAAGGAAAAACTTCGAAAAGTCACAAAGGGGAAAGCTATGATAATTTGTAACTAAATCATTGGCAAAGAAATTTACTTCCTAAAATTTAAATTAAAAAAAAAAAAAAAAACACTTCACACGATCATTATTTAAGTTTATAATCTACAAATACCAAAAGCCTTAAATTGTTTTTATAAATCTGATCCAAAAATGGTGTTCCTTCCTGCTTGATATACTCTTTTACGTGGCAAGGGAGACTGAACTATTCCCCCTTGTCCGGCCACCAGAAACGGGCGATATATTTTCATGGTTCTGAAAGCCAGTGTTCGCAGAATCTCTGCATCTTGATCGCTGGCAGTAACGATGAGATTTACTGCCATTCCTGGAAAAGAAATATTTTCTTACAAGAAAAATTTAAGTTAGATATAATTACGATGAATGTCCATATCATATAATATTGAGTTTGTTTGTTAAATTATTGTATCTATTCTTTCTGTGCTACGTTAAAAAGACTAATATTTATTTATTCTATCCCTGGAATTATTTCTTTTATTCAAATTATTAGTTTTTGGAAGCCTTTGTATTATTATTATTATTATTATTATTATTATTATTATTATTATTATTATTATTATTATTATTATTATTATCATTATTATTATTATTATTATTATTATTATTATTATTATTATTATTATTATTGGCTAAGCTACAACTCTAGTTGAAAAAGCAGGATGCTAAAAGCCTAGGGACTCAGATGTGCAAAAATAGCTTAGTGAGGAATTGAAAATACATAAACTATACGAGAAGTAATGAAAAATTTGAATGAAATGTTTTAAGAACAGTAACAACTTCAAAATATTTCTTTCATATTTAAACTGTAAGAACTTCCAAAAAATAAGAGAATTGAGATAGAACATTGTATCGAAGTGTAGCCTCAAGCAAGAGAACTGTATTCCAAGACAATAGAAGACCTTGGTACTGATGCTATGACACTACCCAAGAATAGAAAACAATGGTTTGATTTTGGAGTGTCCTTCTACTATAAGAGTCGCTTACCATAGTTAAAGAATCTCTTCTACCCTTATCAAGAGGAAATTAGCCACTGAAGAATTGCAATGCAGTAGTTACCCTCTTGAGCGACGAAGAATTGTTTGGTAATTTAAGTGTTGTCAGGTGTATGAGGACAAATTGGAGCGTGGGAAGAGTAGGCTAGACTATTCGGTGTATGTGTAGGCAAAGTAAAAATGAGTCGTAACCAGAAAAAGGGATCTAATGAAGTACTGTGTAGCTAGGACAAAGGACCTACTAACTCTTTATCGGTGGTATCTTAACGGGTGGCTTCTGCCCTAGCCTAATGAATATTACTAATATTTTATTCGATTGACTATATTAAGTATTAATATAATTCTATTATTTTTATACGGGAAAATTGGTGTCTATTGAACTATTAAATATATATTATTATTATTATTATTATTATTATTATTATTATTATTATTATTATTATTATTATTATTATTATTATTATTATTATTATTATTATCATTATCAATGTTGTTTTTAATTATTATTATTATTATTATTATTTTTATTATTATTATTATTGATAATAACAAAAACAACAACAACAACAATAATAATAATAATAATAATAATAATAATAATAATAATAATAATAATAATAATAATAATAATATTATTATTATTATTATTATTATTATTATTATTATTATTATTATTATTATTATTATTATTGATAATAATAATTGTAAGAACTTCACCACTATAAAATTATTATCAGAACTTCTATTACTGTTAATAGTACTAACGCTACTTATAATTTTAAAAAACTTTTACAATGGGAAATTTATTGACTGGCCAATTTTAGAAGAAAAAAAAGTAACGTAAAACATATTTGAAAAAAAGAGAAAATAGTTCCCTAACAGCGGGAAATAAACTTAAATGGATTGAATAATATAAAAATTACATATAATATCTGATCAATTTTCAAGGTATATACAGCATATTCATATAAAACTATTCATCCTAATAGCTACACAATGCTCCCAATCGTCTTATTACAGAACATTTAATGAGATAGTAATACGCCAAGTTATGTTGTATGGTTTGCATAACTTATCTTTAACCAAAAACGATAAACCAGATATAGGAGTTGGAGAAATTAAGATGTTGAGGTTCTCACTAATGGTGATGAGGAAGGAAAAAATGAGAAATTAATTCATTTGATTACAGTCACCTGTCAATCAGTTTGTGAAGAAAGCATGGGCAGCAGAACTGAGGTGGTTTATGTATGTGCAGAGAAGAGAAGGGAGGAAGAATATATTGGGAGGAGGATGTCAATAATGCAGCCCCCAGGTAGAAAGGGGAGAGGAAGAACTAAGTGGTGATTCAATTAAAGTTGGCGTGGCAGATGGAGATTCAGTATATAGATATAAATGGTGACGGATGATCCATTGTGACGACCCCTGATTGGGAGAAGGCGAAAGAAAGAGAAGTTTTAGATAGGTTTTCCAAGAGATGTGAAATAGAAAAATAAGTCCTCGATGGGATGAGAATCTACCATACCTTCTAACTTGAAATAACCTTATCATTCTATATTATGCTTTCAATGGGAAAAACTTTATATATAGTCATGTCTAGATAATGCCAATTCTCACAGATCGTTATATTCATTGAGATACTTAGCTTACTTGAAGAATACCAAAAAGAAAAATACGCTGTCAAGTACTTTGTTTCTTAAAACATCTTTCCAATTTTTTTTCTTAGAATATATTAAAAAGCACTCGTAGAAGGACTATAGCTATATCATTAAGATAAAAGTCTTTCGTTTTATCACAGATAAAATTCATTTTGTACTTCAATATTATCGGAACATCAAACAAAGGACTAGGGGATTTAGCCCCCTGCATTATATGCAATTTTCTGTTCCGGATAAAAATTAGCGTTGGATAGAGAGTAATGGCGGTTATCTTGTAATTCATAATAAGTAAAAAGATGTGAAGGTCGAGATATGAGTGACTACTTTGACTTAATTAAAACACACGAGAAAATATTACTAACACGTTGTAACAGACCTCCGGAGGAATTTGATTAAGAAGCTCCGATAATATGTGAAGCTGATAATATCAATTTATACAATCGTGAATCATGATAAACCAAGAGAATTAGCCATTAAAATAAAAGAAAATGCGACGATATAGAAACAAGCTGTCTTAGGAAAGGGGATCCACACACAAGCTAATTTACTCAATTAATGGCGGTTGTTGCATAGCGTGGTAGGATTTTGTGTCATTGATGCTTCCTTTGTCTCCATCCCGGAGATGCAGAGGATGCTATGTCATCATTACGCCAGACCAGCTAAGCAGGTCATATTAGCCTAAATGTATAACAGACATAGGCAAAGCATTATGTATATATACAGATGGATATACATTACTCTCTCTCTCTCTCTCTCTCTCTCTCTCTCTCTCTCTCTCTCTCTCTCTCTCTCTCTCTCTCTCTCTCTCTCTCTCTCTCACACACAGACTTCATTTCGTAAAATTCTACTCTTGAAACGTAAGCAGTTTCACATCTAGTAATTACAATTACAATGATAAAATTTCCATCTCATCCATTTCCATATTAATTCAAGATAGTAGAAAAGATTGTTATGTAAATTAACGATTTAACGAAATATTTCTATCATCACTGTCATTATTTGGGACGTTAGAATGTTTATTGATCTTAATATGTAACAAGGGTTTATCCCTTTATACACATTCGCTCACTTATACATAGGTATACCAAAAAGAAATTCAATCTCATAGATTAGTATACAGTATATGAGCTTACACCAAATACCTAGGTCAGTAGAATAAAGAAATCTAGGTAAAAGATATTAAAGTTAAAAGAATGTTTTATGAATAAAAGTTTTCTACCGAAACGTAGAACGCCAATGTGAGAGAATTATAACAGGGAAGTAGGTTGGCCGAATCATCAGCCACCCGTTGAGATACTACCGCTAGAGAGTTATTTGGTCTGTAGACTGACCTGACAGCACTACATTGGATCCCTCTCTGGTTACGAACCAATTTCCTTTGCCTAAACCTACGCCGAATAGTCTGCCCTATTCTTTACCTATTCCCTTTCCTTATACACCTTTGAACAACTAGAAAACTGGAAAAAAAAATATTCTTCACTCAAAGATTTGATTATTGATATGTAATTGGTCAGTGGCTATTTTAGTATTGTTATGGGTAGAAGAGATTCTCCAGCTATGGTAAGCTGTTCTCGTAAAAGGACACAAAAAAATAAAATCATTGTTCCATAGTCTATGAAAGTGCCATGGCCTCTGTACCATGGTCTTTGTTTGTCTTGTGTTGAAGATCTCTTATTTAAAGGTACCCTTAGGCACACTTCTATTTGTTTTCTTATTTCTTGGCCTCACTGTGCTATTTTCCCTGTTGGAGCGCGTGGGCCTATGGCCTCCTGCTTTTTCAACAAGTGATAATAATAATAATAATAATAATAATAATAATAATAATAATAATAATAATAATACGAAAAATATAGTGAAACGAACATCCATATAGAATACCATTATAAGGAGGAATAATAAAATTTAAACCTCGATGCTAGTTTTAAAATTTATTTGGTTATCAACACAATATAAATACAAATTATATTTTCTTCTTTTAAAAAGCTATCCTAATCCAAATGATTTAATTCTATAATTTCTAAACTGGTATATCGAATGTTGAAACCCTAGCCCATTTTTACATTATTTTCTTTTATAGACATTAGATAATTTGTTATCTTTGATGGGCATGAAATGCTTGGCTTTCTTTGATAGGCATGAATGTTATCCTTTCATTGATAGACATGAAGAGATTCGCCTTTTTAATATGCATTAACTGCTTTGCATTCTTTGATAAACAGGAAAAGATCTGATTTTTTGATAGACATAATACTCTAACTTTTTTCTCGATAGTCATACAATGCTTTTAGTTTCTTTAATACGCTTTAAAATTTTTGCTTTGATTGTCATGAAAAGCATTGCTTTCTTTGATAGGCATGAAATGCTTCGCTTTATTTGATAGGGATAAACTGCTTCACTTTCTGTGGTAGATATGAAATGTATTGCTTTTTTTGAAAGGCATAAAATACTTAGCTTTCTTTGATAAGTATTGCAAGATTTGTTTTATTTTTTTATTTATATAGGGATGAAAAGCTTTGATTTAATTCATAGGCAGGGAATAATTTGATTACTTTGAAAGGCATGAAATACATTGCTTATTTTCATAAGCCTGGATAACTTTGATTCCTTTGATATGCATGATAATAGTTGTTTTTTCAATAGGTATGAAAAGATTGGCTTTCGTTGATAGGCATTCAAAGCTTTGCTTTCTTTGATAGGAATGAAAGACTTAGATTTGTTTGATAGTAATGAACAGCTTTGCTTTCTTTGATAGGCATGAAAGGCCTTTTTTTTGTCAGGTATGATAAGCATGAACAATTTTACTCTCTTTGATAAGCATTAAATACATTGCTTTCTTTAATAGGCATGAAATGCATTGCTTTCTTTGATAGGCATGAAAAGATTTGCTTTTTTAAAAGTGATAAAAAGTTCTGCTTTCATTGATAAGTATGAAAAGCTTAGCTTACTTTGATAAGTATATAATACTTTGCTTGCTTTGATAGGCAGGAAAAGATTTCCTTTCTTTGATAGGCATGGAAAGCTTTGCTTACTTTAATACGCATGTGAAGCTTTGCTTTCTTTGATGGACATGAAATGCTTTGCTCTCTTTGATAGGCATGAAACACTTTTATTCCTTTCATAGGCATGCAGAACTTATCTTTCATAGATAGGTCATTTTTTTTATTGGCATGGAATGCTTTTATTTTTACGATAAGTTGGAAAAGCTTTGCTTCTTTGATAACAATTAATTTTTTTTTAATTTCTTTCATAGTCGTGGAAACTTATCTTTCATATATATATATATATATATATATATATATATATATATATATATATATATATATATATATATATATATATATATATATATTATATATATATATATATATTTACATACATTTATATATATATATATATATATATATATATATATATATATATATATATATATATATATATATATATATATATATATATATATATATATATATATATATATATATATATATATAGGCATGAAAAACATTGCTCTCATTCATGGACATGAAAAGATTTACTTTCTTTGATAGGCCGGAAATGCTTCGAGTTGTCTTTTTTTTCGATAAACATGTAAAGTTTACTTTTCTTTTATAGCCATGAAATGATTTGTTTCTTTATAGGGATGAGATACCTTGATTTCTTTGAAACGTAGGAATAACTTTGCTTTCTTTGATGAGCAGAAAATCATTGTTTCTTTGATTTACAAAAAATGCTTTGCTTTCTTTGATAAGCATGATAAGCATCAATTTCTTTGATATGCATTCAAATCATTGCTTTATTTTATAGGCATGAAATACTGTGATTTTCTATGATAGGGATGAAAAGACTAAATTTCTTTGCTAGGCATGAAAAGATTTTCTTTCTTTGATAGGGAGAAATTGTTATGATTTCTTATATAGGCATGAAAAGCTTTGATTTTTTAATCGGCATGAAAGGCTTAACTTTCTTTGATAGATATGTAAATACTTCACTTCCTTTAATATGCCTGGAATGTTTTTGTTTTATTTGATAGGCATGAAAAGCTATGGTTTCTTCAATATGGATAAAAAGTTTTGCTTTCTTTGAAATGTATGGAAAGCTTTGCTCTCTTTGATGGGGATGAAATGCTTTCATTTCTTTCAAAGGTATGAACAACATAGTCTTCTTTGATAGGCATGAAAAGCTTTGCTTTCTTTGATAGGAAAAGGATACTTTGATATCTTTGATAGGCATGAATATATTTGCTTCTTTGATAGCCATTACATTTTTTTTCTTTCTTAGATATACATTAAATGCTTTGCAATCTTTAAAAGGCATAAAATGTTTTGATTTCTTTGATAGGTATAGAAAGACTTTTTTTCTTTGAAAGTCATGAAAAGCATTACTTTTTTTGTTAGGCATGAAATGTTTTGATTACTTTGATAGCCATGAAATGCTTTGATATCTTAGAAATGCTGGAAAAAGACTTTGCTTATTTTGATAGGCATGAACAACTTTGTTTTCCATGATAGACATGAAGAACATTTTTTTTTTCTTTTAGTAGGCGTAAAAATCTTTGCTTTCTTTGATAGCCAGGAAAATATTTTCTTTTTTCGATAGGCGTGGAAAGATTTTCTTTCCTTTATAGGGATGAACAGATGTTCTTTCTTTGATAGGCAAGAAACCTAAAATGCTTTGCTTTATTCGGTATACATGTAAAGGTTTTTTAATTTTTTTGGAAGTTTTAAAAAGATTTGATAATTTGATAGACATATGTTTTCCTTTTTTTTTTTTTTTTTTTTGATAGGCATGAAATGATTTACTTCTTGTGAAAGGTATGAAAAGCATTGCTTTCTTTGATAGACATGAAATGCTGTGCCTTCTTTCCTTGGCATAAAACGCTTTTTCTGTTCGATGGACATGAAATATTTTGCTTTCATTGATAGGAATGAATTGCTCTGCTTTCTTTGATAGTCATTACATGCTTTGGCTTCTTTGATATGCATGAAATGGATTATTTCCCTCGATTGCCATAAAAAGCTTTGTTTTCTTTGATATGCATTAATTGCTTTGATTTCTTTGATAGCTATTCAATGCATTCCTTTCCTCAATAGGGATGAAAAACTTTCTTTTTTTTTTTTTGGATAGGCATGAAATGCTGTGCTTCGTTTGAAAGGTATGAAATTTTTTGTTTTCTTTAATAGACATGAAACGCTTAGGTTTCTTTGGTAGGCAGGGAATGCTTTGTTTCCTTTCAAAGGTATGAAATGCTTTACCTTCTCTGATTGGCATAAAATGTTTTCTGTCCGATGGGTAAGAAATGCTTTGCTTTCTTTCATAGGCATAAATTCCTTTGCTTGTGTTGATAGGCTTGAAAAGATTTTATCGTTCAACAGACATGATATGCTTCGCTTTTATTTGGAAAGGTATGAAATGCTTTGTTTTCTTTGATAGACATGAGAAGCTTAGGTTTCTTTGGGAGGCAGGGAATGATTTGCTTCCTTTCAAAGGTATGAAATGTTTTACCTTCTATGATTTGCATAAAATGTTTTCTCTCCGATCGGTAAGAAATTCTTTGCTTTCTTTCATAGGCATAAATTGCTTTGCTTTCGTTGATAGGAATGAAATGCTTTGCTTTCTCTGATAGACATTAAATGTTCTGTTGTCTTTGATAGACATGAAATGCATTGCTTCCCTCGATAGGCATCAAAAGCTTTGCTTTCCTTGATAGGCATAAAATGCTTTGAATTTTTTTGATAGGCACTTAATGTTCTGAATTCTTTGATAGACATTATATGCATTGCTTTCCTCAATAGGCAGGAAAAGCTTTGCTTTTATTGATACGCATGAAATGCATCGCTCTCATTACATCGTCAAATGAGGTTATGCAAGCGAATAAGTCTAATTATTTGTCTCTCAGTGTATCTGTGGACAGGAGTAAGAAAAAAGTAATCGACAAATGATAACAAAAATTTCTCCAAGGATAGATCTTAGGTCATGGACATTAGCATTGATTTTTGTTGATGATCCGGATCCGGACCCGGGTACCTGATTCTGCTCTGCATTTTTTGTCATTTGAAAAATAACATCATAACGGATTTTGACAACATTTTCACCATAGATAAAACTTATATCTTGGACAACCCCAATAAATTTTGGAGATGATCTGGATCCTGATTCTAGTTTTATTTACTTATTTGTTTGTCCTTGTGTCTCTGCAACGGATTACGTCTTAACTGCACAATGGGTTTTGACAAAATTTTCACCACAGAAAGATCTTAGGTCATGGAAGATCCAATTAATTTTGGAGATGACCAGTATCTGGAACCGAATTATAGATCTGGACCCTCATATTATCCCTTTTAAAGATAACGTCAACATACGCAATGTATTTGGACGAAATGTTCACCAGAGATAAATCTTCGGTCATGGACGACTCCATTGAATTTTGGAGATTATCCTTATCTGGTTCCTAGATTCTAGATCTTGTATTCTAGATTCTAGATCTAAATTAAATTTTCTGATATTTTAGAAATAATCTCAAAACAAGTTGATTGATTTTCACGAAATTTTCACCACAGATAGATCTAATACCATGGATGACTCCATTAACCGTTGGCGGAGATCTGAAATTTCTGAGTATTATTCTTACAATCATTCCAAATTACTGACACAACATTTTATTAGTTGTCTTTAAACTGCAGGAAATAGCCCATATAATTATTACTTTAACACTTTACGATACAGCCTCTTTGTTAATTGTCTTAACAGTGTGAAACTCAGCCTCTTTATTAATTGCCTTCACACTGTAAGACACAGGTCCTATAATAATTAAATTACCTTCAATGAATGTGAAAGTCTTTAATTAAATGCCTTCAAATTGTATGACACAATCCTTGTATTAATTACCTTCATAGAGTATAACACAGTCTGCATTAATAGCCTTTACAGTGTATCACATAGCCTCTGTATTAATTTCCTTCACCATGTATGGTACAGCCTTTGTATTAATTACCTCCACCTTGTATGACGCAGGCCATGTATGAATTACCTTCATGGTTTATGACACAGCCTGTATATTAATTACCTTTACACTGTATCACACAGCCGCTGTATTCATAGCCTTCATCGTGTTTGCTGCAGCCTTTGTATCAATTGCCTTCATATTGTATGACATATGTCCTGTTTTTATTACTTCCACAGTTTATGACACAGACCTTGTAGTTATTGGTTTTACAAAGTATTACACAGCCCCTCTATTAATTGCCTTCCGAATGTATGACAGAGCCTCAAGATTAAATGTACTCATATTGTTTGATACAGCCTCAGAATTAATTGCCTTCACAGTATAGGACACAGAGCATGTAAAAATTGCCATCACTGTGAAATGCATAGCCTCTGTATTATTAGCCTTATAATTCTATGGCACAACTTTGAAAATAATTGTCTTCACAGTCTGTGAAACAGCCTCAGTAATAATTGCCTTCACATTTAAGGCTCCTGTACCAACCGTGTGTCACACGATCGTACATAGTAACGAGATTTCATTTTGCCTATATATTATGCTTGTATCTTCGATCTCCCCTTGCACTGACAAGAACCTGAAATAACATCTCTGTTTTTCTCACCATGAACTGTTAACCGATGCGGTGTCAATTGAACAGGAAATTTTCTGTTGCCTTTGAATATGTATATAAAAGCGAGTGTTCTGTAATAAAGTATCAGTTGCTTTCATTTTGCCCCTGAGTCACAACCTTTTCTAGGTTCGTCACACTCCGCCCCTGTATTGATTGGCCTCCCAGTGTATGATACGCCCCCTGTATAGATGGCCATCATATTGTATGACAGTGCTCCTGTCTTAATTGCCTTCACTATGAGTGAGAGCCTCTGTATGTGCCTTCATATTTCATGACACTGGCCTTGTATTAATTACATTCACATTGTATGACACACTGCTTTTTTTATTAATTTTCACATTGTAGGACACAGTTCATTTATTAATTGTCTTGAAATTGCATGACATAGTGTATGACAATGCCTTATATCTATTGCATTCAAAGTGTATGATAGACCTTCAGCATTTTTTTTTTTACATTGTATGACACAGCCCTTTTATCAATTGTCGTCACATTGTCACACAGAGCTCATATATCAATTACCCTTAGAGTGTATTCCTATTCTCGTTTTAAGTAATTTTTCTGAGTTTAGTATTGACAGCCTTAATGATTACAAGCCAGTGTCTTCTATTTATTTGTTGTTTATTCTATCAGTCAATTTTGCTCCACTACTCTGCACGCATTTTCCTTGCTCTCGATGTCCTTCGGAAAATCAGATTATGGATGTCTGCCCTTTTTTTTACAGTAGGAAGTCATTTTTAGTGTTCCTTACAAGAATTACCCTTAGGTTGTTTGAAAGTTAACCATATTAGTGAATGGTATAGGCAGGGGAGAGAATAATGCCATAAATACTGGTCATATAAACACCCTGTCCATCAACCTAAGACTAGAAAGGACCAGGTAATGGCTGCTGATGACTTACAGTGGAGATGCCCTGTCTCAGAATTCTTTTGCTGAACTCGTGAGACCAGGGTTTGGCCAGATTCACCCGTCAGACTGTCAAATCTCGATCCCAAGTTAATCCTCCGACAGTGTATTGGAACTTGGTCTGTTTTACTCAGACCCTTGTTTATAGCCGATAACTATTTTCTTGTGCTATTTTATTAGCGATTGTCCCTTCCTGTGATGCTTTATTAAAGAAAAATAATAATGTTAAACTGGTTGCTCAACTTATAGGTGAATCATTTATAAACTCCTTGGAATGATGAGCTACAATAAAGTTGGGCATTCAGACGTGGAGACCTCGGCTTCTTGGCGTTGCAAATGTTCAGGAAAAGCTTCAAATACACTTGGTACATCTTGACTGTAGAAATAAACTTTCAGGGTTGTCCGATGAAAGTCCTCCTCTCTGAAGTTGTTAGAACATATCGCAAACATATCGTTAGAGTAAAGTTTTAACGTCCCAAAGCACGAACCCATTCATTTCTCATGACCTCATCATTTGGAAAACTTCAAGAGAATATGCACATTTTTAACAAAAAATCAACGTTCTTGACAGAATTACAAATCATTACTACTTACCGATGAAATGTAAAAGATGGATTTGAAATCTTATTGAACTTTTTCGTAAAACCAAGAGCAGCACAGGAAGGAGCCATCGCTAATAAAAGCAAAATGATGGTTACGTCTCTAAACAAAGGTCTGAATAGAAATGACTACAAATTCCAATACAGTGACAGAGATTAACTTGAGGGATCAAGAATTGACAGTCTGACTGGTAAAGCCTGGCTCCTCTTAATCCGGGTCAGGGCATCTCCAGTTATTTTTCCTACAAGTTTACAGCCAGCCCCGCAACCTCCCCTCCCCCCACAAAAAAAAAAAAAAAAAAAAAAAAAAAAAAAAACATCATCCCAAGTTCACAAGAATGGTAAGGTTACAGACACCACTAATAAGTATCGATCTTGAGCGAGTCTCAAACATCCGTCTAAGAGATAGCCAGATACGAATATATCCAATATTCTACTACAAATACATAGAGACTATGAATGGTACTTTTCGCTTGTAAGTTTGTTTTCTAGTGTTGAATTTTGTCAAAATTAAGGGAGGATATAAACCACCTACTTAGATTAATACTATTTAATCATTGGTTGGTGTTCTGATGCGTATGTACAAATAAATTGAAGTATTTGTTTTTGTGTAACATTTCATATTGTTACTTTTGTATAGATGTTTAGTTCCTTGTTAATTCTTATTTATAATGTCCAAATAGGAGGCAGATATATGTTATGTATTTGATCAAAATTCGCTAGAATAGATATCCATTACTTGATATTTTTTCTATAAATAAATTTCTCTTTTCCCATGAAAGCGGTACATCCTATTAATCTTCAAATTGTTTTACCTCTTTAAAATGTTCTATTCCTTAATGTAGCATACTATTTGTTCCTGGGCCTTTCAGTTCTGTAGCCATCCAGACTTATGTTTTATTTTCATGGTCAGGTACTAATCTTTAGGTGTCTATTTTATAATTCTTCATATCCTATAGCTACTTGGCATTATCTTGGTAGGACATGGATTTGCTACTGAAGTATTCCTACAACCTCATATTAAATTAAGTTTCTGGCATTGCATTATTTTTTTTTTCAATTCATTATGGTTGTTAATATAGTCTCTTTTGAGTATGTTAAATAATGTCTTCTTTGTATATGCTCTGGACCTATTTTTGAATCCTTCTCCTAATGATTATTTACCTTTAATTAGCTCTTTATCTCCATATTTTCAAAGGTGTATTTTGAACTTCTAGATTTAAAGTGTGCAAGTTGATCATGAAACCTAATATAGGAAATATGTGGTTATCCACGTAGGCAGATGTGTTTCATTATGTCCCTTCTCTTTGGTCGTCTTTTTCGATAGTTTTCTCCAAAGGTGTCTCATCCAGGAACTGACTTCAATCGACTCTATCAAGAGTCAATGATCGTCTGCTATAGATGCTGTCATACGTTCCTATATTACAAATATCATTATTATTATTTATATATTATTCTTTATTTCTGGCATTCATACAAAATCCTGCTTGAAGAATATTATTTATCGTTAATTTAACAAAACAATTTTGACTAATATAATGTTCTTCACAAAGTTTACAGCATTTCAAAGATACTTTTTATTTTTTTTTTTTTTTTAGATACGTGAAGCTTATGCATATGCCTATGTTTTAATAAATGATTCCACAAAATTTGTTGATAATGGATCAACGGATTTTGGTGATTTACGTTTGAGGAATTTCAGAAAGACCTTGAAGGATACTGCATTGGAAAGCATGTTATTTATTGCATACCAGAACATTTTATTCTCATTTTATTTTTGACAGTTTGCACACCTTTTCCGATTTAAAAACTCTTGGTTGGTTCCTATATATTTTGTGATTGATTGATATAACGTGTGGCGATTTTTCTTTTTCTTGAAATGCTTTTCCTTTTATATCTTCCGTTAATCGATACTTTATTTCTAATTATTTTTTGTTATTACCACATCGAATATTCTCTCTTTATTCATTTGTTCTTTTACCCCGTGATATATTCCTTTGACTCCCTCTAAATTGCTTTCTATCCCTTTCCCTCACTTTTCGTTTTGTTTGTGTCCTATTCACTTTTCAACCCTTTTCTCTCTTCTCTGTCTTTTATCACAGTTTCGTTATGCCCCCATTTGCAAAAGTAATGCCTTTCTTTCTCTGATATTTTATTTTAGTTTCTTTTCCTCCCCTTTATAAAAGTATTGACTGACTGGAACTAAATAAAGAAAGAGATAAAATGCAGATGTGCCCCTCTTTCAATTACCCGTTCTATCGGCTTGCAGGGAGGAATATCGTCATAACATAAATCAGTTGAACAATTTTAGTTTTCAGAGCTTTTATAAACAATGTTAGGATTTCAATAAACAATCTATACCCCCAACGAATTTTCCAAATTGTGTTCCCGTTTTCTCGAGTAGGTATCGATGTTAAACATGTTGAAAATCACGACAACATATTTCCTCCTACACTTTTTAATCAATTTTTAATGGCCATTATATATGATTGTTAATTCTCTCTCTCTCTCTCTCTCTCTCTCTCTCTCTCTCTCTCTCTCAGTTATGACTTGCAACATAATAGTAAAAGATATGTGCCGAATGCAAAACTTATGCCAAATGAAAAATGCTGAATTATAAGAAAATGCTATTGTTTGTTTATTTTCTCACTTATTCCTGTGATCAAACCTGGTCCCCTTGTTTATATGTATAATGATTATACAACAGGAATGAGAGAGAGAGAGAGAGAGAGAGAGAGAGAGAGAGAGAGAGAGAGAGATTCGTTTCATAGTGAGGTGATATCATTTACCAATGACAATTTCACAATTATTTTCCAAATTTTTCGACTTCCTCTTTGTTATGTCTATATATATATATATATATATATATGTCTATATATATATATGTCTATATATATATATATATATATATACATATATATATATATATATATATTATATATATATATATATATATATATTATTTATATATATATATATATATATATATATACATAGAATTTAACAATAATTAATATTTTGTACTAGCCTCATTCAATCTTTCATTGTCACTATTGTTCTTGATAGAAATAGCTGCCTGGGCTTGGAACATCGAGGACAATAGAGAAAAAAAAAAACGAAGCAAATAATGGAGATTTATATCTACTGTGGCACTTTTTAGTATAATATATCTTTCGTTACATAAGTAATTTTATATTTAAGTTTACATTTTTATTGATTTGACTTAGATATTTGTTGTCGATTAAGTATCATGACTACATCAACGTATTTATATTGGTGAAGATCAGGGATTTTATATCAAGGTCAACACTATTTACTAGAATGTATCTTTTTTTTTCGTAGGTACTTTTTCATATAAGTTTATATTTTTATTGATTTGATTGACATATTCGTTGGTGATGAAGTATTATGATACATCGACTTATTTATATTGGTATAGATCAATTATTCCTAAACATTTTTTACTCTCATATTACATGGCACCGAGTTCAACCATCCAAAATTTCTCCTGCCCTTGTGCGAGTGAAAGAGAAGGCAAAATTCACTGGCTATTTACTAATTTATTTAAAAAATTTACCAATACACTGATAAACATACAATTACAACTAAAACAAACAAAAACTCTCTCTCTCTCTCTCTCTCTCCTCTCTCTCTCTCTCTCTCTCTCTCTCTCTCTCTCTCTCTCTCTCTCTTAGATATTAGAATATCCTTCTGATTTTTTTTATTGCTAGTAGGCAGGGTAAAATTAAACAAATATACTGATATTATTATTATTATTATTATTATTATTATTATTATTATTATTATTATTATTATTATTATTGCTACAACCCTAGTTAAAAAAGCAGGATGTTATAAGGCCAGGAGTCTCAACAGGGAAAATAGCACAGTGAGGAAAGGATATAAGTAAAAACTAAATATTTTAAGAATAATAACATCAAAATAAATATTTCCTATATAAACTATAAAAAACTTTAACAAAACTAGAGGAAGAGAAACTAGATAGAACAGTGTGCCCGAGTGCACCCTCAAACAAGAGAACTATAACCCAAGACAGTGGAAGACCATGGTACAGAGGCTATGACACTACCCAGGACTAGAGAACAATGGCTTGGTTTTGGAGTGTCCTCCTTCTAGAAGAGCTGCTTATCATAGCTGAAGAGTCTCTTCTACCCTTACCAAGAGGAAAGTAGCCACTGAACAATTAAAGTGCAGTAGTTAACCCCTTGGGTGAAGAAGAATTATTTGGCAATCTCAGTGTCTTCAGGGAAATCTGTAAAGAATAGGCCGGTGAATGGTCCTATGCAGTACTGTCTGGCCAGTAAAGGACCCCATAACTTTAGCGGTAGTATCTCTACGGGTGGCTGGTGTCCTGGCCAACTTGCTAACTATAAACATACGGTTACACCTACAGCTAATATATACGTTCTCTCTCTCTCTCTCTCTCTCTCTCTCTCTCTCTCTCTCTCTCTCTCTCTCTCTCTCTCAAACATGAGAAAATCCCTTTGAATTTTAGTATCCCTGGAAGGCAGTGTAATTATTTCCACCTTGCTATGATTAAAATTCCAACAGCAAGGGGGAAATTTCCACCGGTTTAGGTAACGCTGGTCTAAATAATATTCGTGCAAAGAGTTCAAGAGAATATAACGGTCTTACATTTCCCTCAATATGATTCTTTACCCTTTTTTCAAAACTGTCTAATAATGGATATATCCTTTCAGATTTTAACAATATTCAAGAAGCTGGTATTGTAAGCTAAAGACCAGTCACAATGGTAATCAAATATTATAAATATTATTACTAGTTAAGCCATAACCCTAGTTGGATTAGCAGCATGCTATAAGCCCAAGGAAAAAATAGCTCAGCGAGGAAAGGAAATAAGGAAATGAATAAACTAAAAGAGAAGTAATTAGCAATTAACCTCCAATATTCTGGAACAGTAACAATTGATACTCTGGCATTCATGGGTTGCTGAAATGTTTCAGATTTTTATACGTCTTAAGAACTGTGAAGTATAATTAAAAATATTAAAATGTACTCACTATACATAAATTTTCCTTATGAAGTACATAACCAATCATGAATAAAACCACGTTTATTTGTTCTTGAAAAGAAACTTTTATCTCATATATTGAAAACCAAATATTATAAAAAGAAATTCCTTTTTCAAGGAAAATGGAACCATGCGAAATGTAGACGGCTCCATTTGGTTTTGAGAACCTCCCATTCAGGTCCGCAATGAATCTGGAAAATAATGTTAATTAGTAAAAGCTATATTATTTGGAAAGGTAGCGGATACCATATATTCTTTCCATCTTCTATATTATTCATGGAATGGAAAATATGAATGAGCTTGTATTCAACTTATTTTCAAAATATATTTTAGCCTATCCAGATTCCTTACCTTCCATATCTAGCTTGTTTAAAATATTTCCGTAATAAGGATATTCTTTTTTTTCAATAATTCCAGAGGACTTGCTGTTGTTGCTCTATTATTGCTCACATGTTTAGTATCCAAGAAGCATGATTACATGCGTGTGACTATGAGAAACAAAACATATAAAACCAGTTTTTTATATACTTATAACCGAGTAGTACACAAGATGTCAGAACTTGAATCATTCGTTCTCACCTCCATATATTTTTTAAAATTTCAGTTTGATTTGGGAAATGGAACATTTATCTTAAAAGTTCAGAGTATATCTTAAAGTTATCTGATTTATTTATAGAAATCTTAATAAAAGTAAATATGATCATCGTTCAAGGATAATCCCTATGATCAATACAGATCACAACAACAGATAAATCTAGTGAAAGGACAAAAGCTCCAATCACTGGTTTTAAGAAAAGCATACTTCATGACATATAGTGTGCTCTCTCTCTCTCTCTCTCTCTCTCTCTCTCTCTCTCTCTCTCTCTCTCTCTCTCTCTCTCTCTCTCTCTCTCTCTCTCTCCACACACAAACTATAAAATCACACACACACACACACACACACACACACACACACACACACACACATATATATATATATATATATATATATATATATATATATATATATATATATATATATATATATATATATATATATATATATATATATATATATATATATATATATATATATATATATATATATATATATATATATATATATATATATATATATATATATATATATATATATATATATATATATATATATATACATATATATATTAAATTAATGAAAGACTGAAAAAAGGAAATCAGAAAGTGGCTGGGTTAAGTTAAATTTGGAAAGAAAATCGCCCTACTTTATATATAAAATTCTGGCTATTTGTTAGTTTAGTCAGATCTGTATTTCTGTATAGACATGAGATGTGGTATGACAACGAAAGTATATCCAATATGGATTGTAGATTTGAAAACAAAGACATCAAACGAATATTGAGAGTTAGATGGCAGGACACCATTGTAAATGAAACTATAAGAGAGATTACTCTAGTGCCATATTTGGATGAGTTTATGATGAGGGGTAGGTGGAAATGGTTTGGGCATGCTTCTCATAATCCCCAAGAGAGAATAGTTCACCAAATTTTCAACTGAGCACCACAAGGAATTAGAAGAGGTGGAAGACCAAGGCCTTCATGGCTGATAACTATGAAACGGGAAGTAGGTGGTGATGAAATGAGAAGTATTGATTCAAGAGCTCAAGACTGGCAAAATCTAATCACGGCCTTTGCGTCCATAGTCTCAATAGGAGAGGATGATGATGATGAAAATAGCTATACAAGGAAAACTAAACATTAATAATTGTGCCAGAAAGAACAAACATAAAAAAATTATTTACATGCAGGCATATACGCAAAAATGCATTTACTAACTAATAAAATATATTAATTTCGTGAAAGTCTGACGACTTTGCATCTTGTTTCCATGCATACAAATTCTTAGCAGCGTAAAAATATCTAAAGCTCAAATATTTTTCTGGTACCCAATTGATAAGGAAAACTAACAGATTAAGTTTAAAAAATATGATACCCAGAAATAAGAAAAAAAAAAGTGTCTGTTATAGCAATGCTGTAATACAAAAGTAATGATCTTATTCAAATATCTAGTTTTTAGTTTATGTGTTGATAGTTGTTACTCGAACTTGGCTCGGGAAAACCAGTCTTTCACAATCAAGGCATATATCAGCCAAATCATTAAATGTGTGAATTAGCCTGCCTTTACTACCTCAATATAAGGGATTTTAAGGAATCATCGTTCTTACCCATCACCCTTTGTGCTTCTTTCACATTTATGGTATTTGGGCAAAACGATGGGTGGTATGTACACGGAATATATACATACGCATCTCCTTCAATTATTTAAAAAAAACGCTTAATCGGAAAAATTACTTTTACTTGACGAATTTATTGAGACGTAATAGCATAAGACACAACAAGCTATTTGTACAAAAGTTTGTCCCCGTCAAACAAGAAGGTTGTATTTGTGTATGACCTGAAACAAGACGTCGTTTCTTAGACCGAGTCTTAATCCGAAGTTGTTTTACAATGATAGGGGGTCACCATCCCGTCTCCATACCTATATTTTTTGCAAATTTTATGTATTCATTTGCTGGTTTTTTCCTTTTCTATCGACTGATAACAAACATAATTAACTAGTTAAATCATCATTATTTAAGAAATTATTCAATGAAAGTATATAAACACTTTAATATATATGCATATAAACACACGGTGGAACTCATGGTTAATCATTTATATTTGTTTTATATCAAGTTATGGTAATTGACTCATCCCCTTACAGTTCCATACTCTTTTCTTTAGATGGGAGAAAAATTTAAATATCCTGAAAGTTTAAAGTAAAGGAAATATCAGTCTTAACATACGATTAAACTTTGAATATAACTTATGTGACCACCACCTTCAATTATTTATTTTCAGTAAGCCAAAACTAATTGTTATACATCGTAGAAACCTCTGAATATTATTTTAGTTTATTAGCTTTATCAATGGGAGATAATTCTCTTTGCATAATCGTAACTAGGCCTACACCTCTTTCCTATAACATTGCTATATGGTTCTTATATCTTGAATATTATTTCTCTAACCACGGACTCCTCCTTCGCATAGCCTAAGATAAGCTGGAAAATAATCATACTGCATTTACAACCAAGTTTTTTTTATTACCTATGTCATCATCTGCATATATATATATATATATATATATATATATATATATATATATATATATATATATATATATATATTTATATGATATGGAAAGTAAATTGACAAAACATTATATGAGACATTTGTAAAAGATGAATATGATAGAATAACAAAATAATGTTAACATTAATTAAAGATATCATCTAAATAAGCACTGTAATCATTTGTCCTAATAAATCAAAACTTATAAGATCATTCACATAATTTCCATCATAGTTGATAACTTGAATATTCATTGTAAATTAAAAACATGAATAAAAAGTGTAAAATATATATATATATATATATATATATATATATATATATATATATATATATATATATATATATATATATATATCTTATTTTTTTTCCTCTACTGTTTTTTAAATTTTGTGTGGGGCATGCTTAATAGAAGGGCCATTGATGCCTGGTGGTTTATCAAGAGGTTGTCTTTCCTTTTTCTGATTCTTTTTCTTCTCAAAACCATCCTTACTGTCCTCCCCTCAGTTGAAGTGGCTATCCTGGAGGGTATTTAGCCTTGCATGGTGTATTGGCTCCTCCATGTTGACCAGTTTTTCCGATTTTTTACTATAGTCTATAGGTATCATCAATCACTTTATTTATAATTCTGTACCTATTGTTTTTGCTATAATTCTTGTTAATTTAGTTTTTAAGCATGATGTCTCTTTTTTATTTCTATTAATTTTTATGCTGTCTGGAGACATTGAGCGAAATCGGAGACTAGTACGTCCTAGATTTCGTCAATGTCGTCTTCTGTATTTCAATATTCGAGGTCTTCATGCAAATATCCAAGACCTTACAGTTACGTCCAGACAGTATGATATTCTTTTGTGTTCAGAAACTTTGGTTTCTAATATGAGGCACTCATCTGAACTACGTATAACTGGTTTTTAAAAGCCACTAATGTTGAAATATGATGCCATCCCTAGGGCCAGGGGATTGGCGGTGTATATTAGAACCGAGTACCGTGCTTATAAGTCCTGCTATCAACGTGGATGTCATGAGATTCAGGTAATAAAAGTTTGTGGCAGGCATAACAACTTTTATTTGTGTTCGATTTACCGGAATCCAGACATGGATGATTCTATCTTCCATTGTCTTCTCACCATTATGGCAGATATACAAGAAGATGATAGAAAGGCTTCTTTTGTGTTTGTTGGTGATTTCAATGCTCACCGATCGCCATGGCTCAAGAGCTTTAGACTTTGCCTCTGAATCAGGCTGTGAGCAAATCATAAATGAAGCTACTCACAGGTCTGGTAATTGCTTGAACCTCATATACACCAAGTCCCCTGGCGTTATAACTAGTAAGGTTGGTTCTCCAGTCGGGACATCTGATCATGCCTTGATTTCATTAGTAATGAAGACTGAGCAGCCTGTCCCTGATATATCATACTCTTGTAAAATTTATATGAAATCGCAAGCAGATTGGAATGGGATTTTGCATGATCTTTTGTGCTTGAATTGGTCACAATTATATAATAGTGTAGATCCTGTTGTCCCCTTGAATGAGAATCTAGTCAACATAATTGATAGGCGTATCCCTTCTCGTGTGCTAAAGTACCAAGTGAAGGACAAACCGTGGTTCAATGATGATTGTAGATGTGCTTATATGGAGTATCAGGAGGCCTATCAGCTTTGGAAGGGTAACAGATCAGATTTGACCTGGAACAACTATACTCAGCTTCGAACTTTTGCTCAGAGTTCATCCCTCAACTGAAAAGGAGTACTATTTACCCATAAAAGAAACCCTTTCTGATACAACTCAGGAACATAAATGGTGGTCTACCCTTAAATCTGCACTCTTTGGTGTAGATGCAACAGTTCCTCCTTTACTTAAACTAGATGGCTTAGTTACTCACTGTCCAAAGGAAAAGGCAACCCTTTTGGCTGATGTTTTTGACAGTAAACAGAGTAATGAAAAACTTGAACTTCTTCATTCCTGTTTTCCTGAGGCTAAACTAACTAGTTTAGCTTTTCGATCTCGTGAGATTAAAACTCTGTTGATGGACCTTGATGCTTATGGAGGTTAGACCCAAATGGTATTTTTCCTATGTTTTTTATAAAGATAGCAGACTTCTTAGCTCCAAAGTTATCTGTTATTTTGGGCAAGTTAGCAAGAAGAGGAGCTTTCGGCACTTGTTGGAGAATTAGTAATGTTACTCCTCTATGTAAATGTGTTTGAGGTAGCTCAAGTCCCAATGATTACCGCCCGATTTCCATAACTCCCATATTATCTAAAGTTTTTGAACGTCTTCTGGCAAAACGTCTTAATAGGTTTGCCAAAGGTAATCATCTACTCCCTAGTTTGCTATCTGGTTTTCGTAAAGGCCTTGGAGCATAGGATGCCCTTCTTACAATCTCCAATGTTGTACAGAAATTCCTTGATTGTGGTCAGGAAGTTTGTATGATTGGCCTTGATTTTAGTGCTGCCTTTGACCGTGTTAATGATGAGGCCCTTATTTCAAACTGAAACAGTTGGGAGTAGGTGGGTCGTTTCTCAGCATTATTATTGATTTTTAAAGTAATAGATCTCAAAGACTTGTTGTTGATGGGCACCATAGTGAGTATAGGAATGTGATATCCGGTGTTCCATAGGATAGTGTTCTTGGCCCATTACTTTTCATACTATATACACATGACATGTGGTTTGGCCTAGAAAACAAGCTTGTTGCATATGCAGATGATGCCACTCTCTTTGCATCAATTCCATCCCCTAAATGTAGATCTGGGGTAGGTGAATTCCTTAATAGAGATTTAGCTAAAATTAGTGCATGGTGCCAATTATGGAGCATGAAGTTTAATCCTAGCAAAACTCAAAGTATGATTTTAAGTAGGTTAAGGACGGTGGCTCCTCAACATCCAGATTTCAGTATTGATAATGTTTCTTTAAATATGTATGACTCTTTTAAAATTTTAGGTGTGATTCTCGACACCAAATCTACTTTTGAGCAACACATTAGGTGTGTCTTCTTCAATTGCACAAAAATTTGGCTTAATGAGAAGGTCTTGCAAGATTTTCGGTGATTAATCTATTCCGAAAAAGTGTTTTAATTCTTTCATTCTACCTTGTTTTGAGTATTGTTCTCCTGTCTGGTGTTCAACTGCTGACTCTCATCTTAATTTGTTGGACAGAAACTTACGGTCTAATAATTTCTTATTCCTGATCTAGATATTAATCTTTGGCATCGTCGTTCAATTAGTTCATTATGCATGTTTCATAAGATTTTTCATAACTCTGACCATCATTTACATTCAGATCTCCCAGGACAATTCTATCCTGTTCGTAATACTAGGCAGGTAGTTAATTTTAATAGCCAG
This sequence comes from Palaemon carinicauda, assembly GCF_036898095.1. Lineage (NCBI taxonomy): Eukaryota > Metazoa > Arthropoda > Malacostraca > Decapoda > Palaemonidae > Palaemon > Palaemon carinicauda. The sequence continues at coordinate 21,566,321 of NC_090734.1, read as the reverse complement.
GCCTTCTCCATCATGAGGCTCAATACTACACAGTATTCTAGAAGTTTTATTCCCGCTGTCACCAAGCTGTAGAATGATCTTCCTAGTCGGGTAGTTGAATCGGTGGAACTTCAAAAGTTCAAAGTTGGAGCAAATGTTTTTATGTTGACCAGGCTGACATGAGTCTTTTTATTGTTTATATATGACATATCTGTTTTTGACGTTGTTTATAGTTTATATAGGACATATCTGTTTTGACGCTGTTACTGTTTTTAGAATGATATATTATTAATCTATTCTCATCATTTATTTATTTCTTTATTTCCTTTCCTCACCACGCTATTTTTCCCTGTTGGAGCCCTTGGGCTTATAGCATCTTGCTTTTCCAACTAGGGTTGTAGCTTGGCTAGTAATAATAATAATAATAATAATAATAATAATAATAATAATAATAATAATAATAATTCGTACAATAGTACGCATAAAAAACCCTAATATCGAAGGTTACTGGAATAATTAGAAAAATATAATATAAAAATTATTCAGGTGTTTTAATATACAGTTTAAATTTGGTCAGGAGAGAACTTCCCATTAAATTAGTTAATAAATGTATGTGATTAGATATTTAATAAGTTTTGTCCTTTCATTGAACGATAACGATAGAGACATAAAGTTAAATGATTTCGTAAAGGTAAAAAGTTAGTGTAGAAAGAGACGAGAAACAAGAAGAGAGAAGTGGTTTTGTTGCGTTAAAAAGCTGATATTGCAAAATTCGTTGACATAAAAAGCGCCCAGAACCAGAAGTCAGATGCATGACTCACTCAATACGAAAGCACACCCTGCTTAGATGAATCACCGGCCTGCAAGGGCCCGGCAATATGGAGTCACCAGGTGAATGACGTAACCCATCTGTTAATTACAGGGGACCAATAAAACAAGGACTGGCTACTTAAGATTCTGCGATGAAGTAAGACCAGCTCATCCTTACTAACATGCCCGGTGAAAAGGTCTGAGAAGGAACCTCTGCTAGTTCTCCATATACCCCATCTTAAGGCGAGGCCCCACACAAAGTGCCGATGTGACAGGCAATCAACAACTTTAAGGAATGCACTGCAGTTGGCCGGCAGTAGCAGAAGGAGAGTAGTAAATGCCCTTTTTTACCTTCATCCCAAGAGGTGAAAGAATACCTTTAACTCCTGCCCGAGATGTTGGAGGAATTTATCCACAGAACTTGTAAATGGGAGGAAGCCTGTCCAAAACCTTGTTCACTCCTGCCCTATCATGGGACTCATGGATTTCGCATCAAATTGGGAATTGGGAAGTACCAATCTACGTATCCAGCCATCCATTCTTCAAGAGAAATAATTTGTTCTCAATTTTGTGTATTGATGTAACTCTGTGAAGGTAAATGTTAACTGTTCATGCTAAAGTTCATTCAGTAAAGAAACGAAATTGAGTGCCATTTTACCATCACCCTCAATGTTTAGAGACAGAATTTTTCACAGCACTGTATTTAAACAAGAGATTAATCACTCCATGAAAAAAAAACAATAATAAAGTAAACAAGTGCGAAATAATTTATTATCTAAATGGTCTTTCATAAAGCTGTACTGCATGGTATTTCTTTAAAATAAGATATTATATCTTGATATCTTGATAAAATTTTTATCTCTAACTTAAACAAGCACTGCTTTGTTACCTTAAACGAGCCATATGTTTACTTTTTTTTCTTCTTATCTCTTCTTCAAGAACGTTACTTGTTTGCCCAATATAAAATATTTCATATAAATGACAGTCGAAGTGATATACACATTTTTTTTTTTTTTTTTTTTTTTTTTTTTTTTTGCTATCTGGAGAATTCTTTATCAAAGAACTATTGTTGTGTTGTTACTCTTAAATGTCACACTAACAATAATATATTTTAGCAACGGGAATATTTTTAGAATTGTTACTACATAGCAATACGATTAATATTTTGTAATGTAAGTTTATCTATTGGTACTACACAAAAGGGTGTTTTTTGCTGTTCATCGGTACTTAACTGTCTTCACTATGATATTAATCGCGTTTTCTTCATTAGCTTCGGCAAATTCGTTGCGAAGGTTATGTTTGATAGGTGTGTATTTGTCTGTATGTCTATCTGTGTATCTGTGATTCACATAACTCAAAACTATTTGACCGAAACTCTTGAAATCAGTTGGATGTTTGGTCATGATGCAACGATAATATGTTCGGTGCGGCAAACCAGTATTGCTCTCAAAATCATCGAAGTATTTATTACTTTAATCGTTTATGGACAGTAATTGTCAAGTTCGTCTTGAACGTTTTCAAACTAAAGTAAATCGGCTTTATTATGAAGATAACTTCATTTTTAGCCCATTATCGCCAATTATAACTGAAGGAAAAACGTTGAATAGTCAGAAAGCTCTAATGGATGATAATTTGAAATTAAATCATTACCAAAGGAATTTGCCTTCCTAAAAAAAAAAAAAAATACTTCACACAATTATCATTGAAATTTGTAATCTGCAAATACTAAAAGCCTTAAATTTGGTTGCAAATCTAATCCAAGGGAGACTTAACTATTCCCCCTTGTCAGGCCAAAAGAAACGGGCAATATATTTTCATGGCTCTGAAAGCCAGTGTTCGCAGAATGTCTGCATCTTGATCGCTGGCAGTAACGATGAGATTTACTGCCATTCCTGGACAAGAAATATTTTCTTACAAGAAAATGTTAAGTTAGAAATAATCAAGATGAATGTTCATATCATATAATATGGAATTTGTTTGTCAAAATATAGGATTTCTCCTTTCTGTGCTACGTTGAACAAAAAAAAATATATATATAATTTATCCCTGGAATTATTTATCTTATTCATATTTTTAGTTTTTAGAAGGTTTACTGAAAAAGATTCAGTATATAAAACTATTATTATTATTATTATTATTATTATTATTATTATTATTATTATTATTATTATTATTATTATTATTATTATTATTATTATTATTATTATTTTTATTATTATTATTATTTTTATTATAATTATTATTATTATTATTATTGGCTACTCTACAACTCTAGTTGATAAAGCAGGATGCTAGAATCCCAAGGACTCAAATATGTAAAAATAGCTCAGTGAGGAAAGGAAATATATAAACTATACGAGAAGTAATGAACAATTAAAATAAAATATTTCAAGAACAGTAACAAATTTAAAATAATTCTTTCATATATAAACTATAAAAACTATAAACATAAAAATAATAGAAATGAGATAGAACAGTGTGTCCAAGTGTACCCTTAAGCAAGAGAACTCTATTCCAAGACATTGGAGGACCATGGTAATCAAGCTATGACACGACCCAAGACTATAGAACAATGGTTGGATTTTGGATTGTCCTTCTCCTATAAGACCTGCTTACCATATCTAAATAGTCTTTTCTACCTTACCTAGAGCAAAGTAGCCACTGAAGAATTGCAATGCAGTAGTTAACCTCTTGAGCGACGAAGAATTGTTTGGTAATTTAAGTGTTGTCAGGTGTATGAGGACAGATTAGAAAGTGGGAAGAGTAGGCTAGATGATTCGCTGTACCTGTAAGAAAACAAAAATGAGCCGTAACCAGAGGGATGGATCAAATGATGTACTGTATATTTAGGAAAAGGACCAAATAACTCTCTATTAGTAGTATCTAATCGGGCGGTTTGTGCCCTTTTCTAATGCTTATGAATAATAATTTATTCGATTGATTAAATTTAGTTTTTCTATATTTTTATTATTTTCATACGGGAAAAAAATATTATTATTATTATTATTATTATTATTATTATTATTATTATTATTATTATTATTATTATTACTACTACTACTACTACTACTACTAATAATAATAATAATAACATTAACAGTAGCAATAATAATGATATTAATAATAACAATAATAATAATAATGATGATAACAATAATAGTAGTAACAACAACAACAACAACAACAACAACAATAATAATAATAATAATAATAATAATAATAATAATAATAATAATAATAATATTATTATTATTATTATTATTATTATTATTATTATTATTATTATCATCATCATTATTATCATTATTATCAATAATAATAATAATAATAATAATAATAATAATAATAGTAGTAGTAGTAGTAGTAGTAGTAGTAGTAGTAGTAGTAACAACAACAACAACAACAATAATAATAATAATAATAATAATAAGATTTTTTTTAGCAAAGAGTTTTTTTTTTTTAAATTATTAGTAGCGTTAGTATTATTTGCAGTAATAGAAGTTCTGATACTAATTTTATATGGTTGATGTTATTATTATTAATATTAATTATAACATGAACCATATAAAATTACTATCAAAACTTCTATTACTGCTAATAGTACTAACACTACTAATAATTAAAAAAAAAAACTCTTACAATGGGAAATTTATTGACTGCCCAATTTTAGGTAAAAAAAAACTAAGGTAAGGTAAAACGTATTTGCTAAAAATAAAAATCTTATTGCTGATCGTAACAGGGGCAAATAAACTTAGATGGACTGAATAATTTAAAAAATGACATATAATATCTGATCCTTTTCAACGTATATATATTCATATAAAACTATTTATCCTTATAGCCACACAATGCTCCTAATCGTCTTATTACAGAACATTTTACAAGATAGTGTGACGGGCCGAGAGAGGGTTGTGAACTAAAAGGCAGGAGTTGTTTATTAAGAAACACTCTCCTTTATATACAAAACCTCAAGACAACAGGACACAACCTGTTCGAGAGAAAGTCAATGTTACAGAGCAAAACGGGAGACATGATCATTCAGGTTCTTTTTAGTGCGAGGGAAGAGCGCAGATACAAGCATAATATATACAAAATAATTATGTACAATTGTGTGACACACGGTTGGTACATGGCTCCTCCCCTAAAAATGACATACTGTACATGTTAGATAGGGCGCCCTGATCTAGAGAGGCGAACTGTAGGCGGGTCATCTGGCAGAAGAGAAGCAGGTTTTAGACGATCAATGGAGACCCAGTCTTCTTTGCCCCGAATGTTTTGTAGGAATGCTTTCGGACTGAGTTGGATCACAAGGAAAGGGCCCGTGTAAGGGGGCGTTAGTGGTGGCTTGCTAGTGTCGTTTCGCAGGAAGACGTTCATTGCAGAGTGCAAGTCTGTGATGTGATGCTTCGCTGGGGGCTTGTAAGTCTGGTGGCACGGAGTAAATTTTCCCACAACGTGACGTATGCGCTGGAGATCGTTGGAGGAGGTTGTAGAAGGAAAAAATTCGGCAAGGACGACCAACGGGCCGCCATATACCATTTCAGCTGCCGAGACGTCCAGGGCGTCTTTAGGAGTGGTCCTTAGTCCCAGGAGGACCCAGGGAAGCTGAGTAAACCAGTTGCAATCCTTGCAGAGGGACATCAAAGCTGCTTTGAGGATGCGATGAAAACGTTCAACCATTCCATTGGCAGCGGGGTTGTAGGCCGTTGTCTGATGTAGGGTGATGCCCAGGAGATTCTCTAATGACGTCCACAATTGAGAGGAGAAAGTGGTTCCCCTGTCAGAAGTAATATGCTCAGGGATACCGAATCTTGAAATCCATCCAGAGAGTAAGGCAGATGTACATGAGGCGGATGTTGCAGTTTCCATGGGAATGGCTTCAGGCCAACGAGTGGAGCGGTCGATGACGGTATACAGGTAACGATGTCCTTTTGATGTGGGTAGGGGGTCCTACAACGTCGACGTGAATGTGTGCGAAATGACGCTGAGGTTGAGGAAAGGTGCCCACTCCTGAATCCGTGTGTCGATGTACTTTGGAAGTTTGGCAAGAAGTACAGGCGCAGACCCAATCCTTAGCATCCTTAGAAATGCCGTGCCAAATGAACTTTGCCTTCAGCAGCTGTGCAGTAGAACGGCACGAGGGATGTGAAAGGCCGTGAATTAAATCAAACACCTGTCGTCGCATGGGAGCAGGAATCCAAGGTCGCGGTCTACCAGTACTGACGTCACAGAGGAGGGTGGTGTTGGAGTCTTCGAGGGGGAAGTCTTCCCAACGAAGGGACGTGCAGGATGTCCTACAAGCTTGATAATCTGGATCTTGTCGTTGGGCTTCAGCCAGGGCGTTGTAATCCAATCCCAGTTGAACGGCAGCCAACGTGTTTCTTAACAGGGCATCGGCAACGGGATTCATTTTCCCATGGACGTATAGGAGGGTGCAATTGTATTCAGCCACGGCGGAGAGATGTCGGCGTTGACGGGCGGACCAAGCGTCAGACTGTCGAGTGAAGGCGTGCACCACAGGCATGTGGTCTGTGCGAATGACGAAGGGCGTACCTTCTAAGAAATGGCAAAAGTGACGGACAGCAAAGTGCACTGCCAGCAGTTCTCGATCGAATGTAGAATAACCCGATTCTGCCTTTGACAGTTTTCTGCTGAAGAAGGCCAATGGGCGGGGCGAGCCTTTGATCACCTGCTCGAGTACTGCACCAATAGCGACGTCGCTGGCATCGGTGGAGAGAAGGAGAGGGGCGTGTGGGATAGGAAAAGTGAGATCCGCAGCAGTTGATAGGGCCTTCTTTGCATTGCAGAAGGCTGCTTCTTGAAGGGGACCCCACTTCAGGTCCTTTGGCTTGCCCTTGAGGGAGGCGTAGAGGGGAGCAAGAGTGGTGGCAATGGCTGGCAGAAAACGGTAATAATAGTTGATCATGCCCAAGAATTCCTGCAGAGCTTTGACGGTCGAGGGCGCGGGGAAGTTCTGAACGGCTGCTATCTTCTCAAGGAGTGATACGGTGCCCTAAGAACGAAGTGTCGCCAAAGGTACACTTGTCGTACCGGACTACAAGGCCGTTTTGTTGCAGGCGGTCGAGCACGATGCGCAGGTGACGGAGGTGTTCCTCTTTTGAGGAGGAAAACACAAGTATGTCGTGCAGGCGGTCGAGCACGATGCGCATGACGGAAAGGAAAACACAAGTATGTCGTCCACATAACATGCCATCCATGAGACGTTGAAACGTTGCCCCAGCGTTACGAAGGCCAAAACAGGAGTAATTGAAGGTGTATGTACCAAACGGAGTGGTGATGGCGGTCTTGGGGATGTCTTCTGGGTTCATAGGCACCTGATAATACCCCTTCAGGAGGTCGAGCGTAGAGAAAACCTTCGCTTTCTGCAGGTAGGAAGTCACGTCGGCAATGTTTGGGAGGGGGTAGTGATCCGGTTCTGTTTGCATGTTCAGGCGCCTGTAATCCCCGCACGGACGGAGTGAGCCGTCTTTCTTCAGAACGATGTTTAAGGGTGACGACCATGGGCTGGAGGCCTTTTGGCAAAGGCCCATTTCCTCCATTTCGGCGAACGTCTGTTTGGCGGCTGCCAATCGTTCCGGTGCCAGATGTCTGAATTTTTTGAAGACAGGGGGTCCCGTCATCTTGATATGGTAATAAATACCGTGCTTGGTAGGAACCGTGGGCGTTTGGCGAAGTTCTGGATGGAAAACTTCTGGGTACGACGTGATGAGGTGGGCGTAGGCATCCGTGGGTGCGCTGATGTGGAGAGCGAGGTTAGAGGGGTCGGGTTGAAGAGGTGTCGACAAGTACGAGTCTGCGTTGACCAATAGTCGGTGGGCGACATCGACCAGAAGGTGGAAATGAGAGAGGAATTCCGCCCCGAGGATTGGCATTGTGATGTCAGGAACGAGAAACTTCCAATTGAATTTACCGTTTCCGAACGATAATGTGAGGTTTTCGTAACCGTAGGTGGGTATCTCAGATCCGTTGGCAGTTACCAAGCGGACGTCGGCAGATGTAAACAGACTACGTCGTGCCTTGAAGAGTTTCTTTGGCAAAAGAGAACGACAAGCACCCGTGTCTACCAAAAATCGTACGCCCGTTCCTGCATCCTGTAAAAAGAAAAGATTAGAAACATGGGAGGTCACCGCCACAAGCGATGGCCTACTTACACGTTTTTTGGCCACTGACAATCCTTGGCACATTTCTTCACGGTTGCCCCGAAGCTGAAGTGGTAGTAGCAAAACTGCGGCAGATGGGAGGTAGTAAGTGGCTGTAGAAGTCGTTCGTTGGGGCGCGATCGATTGGTGGGTTGTGGGCGGTTTTGTCGCCGCTTCCCGCACGTCACGGGGTAGGCGTGTATGTCCTACGGCATTCATGTCAGCTTAGGTTGACATTGAATAGGCATCCTCGTCGTCAGGGGTGGAGGCATTGATGGAGGTCTTGAAGTGGCTGTCCATAAGTCATCAAGTCCTTTATGGGTAAACTATCAACATCGGGTATGGCAGCGCGTACAGGTTCGGGTAAACGGCTTGTCCAAAGGGCACGAAGTAGGTTCACCTCACGAGGAGAGCCGTCTGCGGCAGGTTGAAGGCAAGCGATACTGGTCATTTCCCTGAGGGCAAGCGAAGCTCTTTGGTCCCCCAACGGTTGTTGCGAGAGCTGAAAAAGCTTTGCTATACGGGCGGCTGGCGACGGCGAGTATTGCTGCAGAAGGTATGTTTTGAGGGCGTCATACGCTATTGGGGTGTCTCCTTGTTCACAAAGCCAGTCAGATATTTCTGCAAAGGTGTCCTTAGGTATCGCCGCGAGAACATAATCCGCTTTGGTGGTTGAGCGAGTCACGCCCCTGATACGAAACTGGACTTCTGCGCGCTGAAACCAAGCGAACGCCTCTCCGCTGGTGAACGGTGAAAGTTTCAATGGGGCGGCCGCAGCGCCAACTGCTGTAGTAGAGTCCGTCATAGTACCAACGATGGAGGGGCGAGGGAGGTGGGGGTGGAAGACAGTGGAGAGATTCGACTTCCGGGGTCACCAATGTGACGGTGCCGAGTGAGGGTTGTAAACTCAAAGGCAGGATGCAATCAACTGAGTTGTTTATTAAGGAACACTCTTCTTTATATACAAAACCTCAAGGCAACAGGACATAACTAAGTGGTGTTTCAATTATAGTTGGCGTGGCAGATGGAGATTGAGTAGATAGATATAAATGGAGACGGATGATCCACTATGGCGACCCCTGATTGGGAGAAATTTTAGATAGGTTTTCCAAGACAAATGAAATAGAAAAATAAGATGAGAATCTACCATAGTTTCTAACTTGAAATAACCTTAACATTCTATATTATGCTTTCAATGGAAAAACCTTTACAGATATTCATGTCTAGATAATGCCAATTCTCACAGATAGTAATATTGATTAAGATTCTTAGCTTACTTGAAGAATGCCTAAAAGAAAGATACTGTTTAAAGTACTTGGTTTCTTAAAACGTCTTTCTAGTTATTTCTTGAAATATATTGAAAAGCACTCGTAAAAGGGCTATAGTTATATCATTTACATAAAAAAAACTTTCATTTTATCACATATAAACTCATTTTGTATATTATTATTGTCAGAACATGAAACAAAATTTGCCCATTGCATTAAATGCAGATTTCTGCTTCGAATGAAAATTAGCGTTGGATAGAAGTTAAGAGCTTTTATCATGTAATTCACAATAAGCAAAAAAAAAAAAAAATGTGAAATTCGATATATGAGTGAGTACTGTGTCTTAATTAAAACACATACTAGAAAATATAACAAACACGTTGTAACAGACCTCAGGAGGTCTTTGATTAAAAAGCTCAGATGATAAGTGAATCCTGATAAACCAAGAAAATTAGCAACAAAAATTAAAGAAAATGCAACGATAAAGTAGCAAGCTATCATAACAAAGGGGATCCACGCATATGCTAGTTTTTTTTCTTAATGGCAGTTTTATCATGACGAGGTAGGAATTTACGTCACTGGTGCTTCCTGTGTCTCCATCCCGGAGATACAGAAGATGCTATGTCATCATTACGCCAGACCAGCTAAGCAGGTCGTCTTAGCCTAGATGTATAACAAACATAGGCAAAGCGTTATGCATATGTGCAGATGGATATACATTACTCTCTCTCTCTCTCTCTCTCTCTCTCTCTCTCTCTCTCTCTCTCTCTCTCTCTCTCTCTCTCATACGCACACAGAGACTTCGTATAATTCCACTTTTGGAATGTAGGCAATTTCTAGAATTGAATACTCTCATGCCATTGGATAATGACATTTCGTAATGCAACAACTAAGTCAATACACATACAATAATTAAATTTTTAATTTGTTCATTAATTTACCATTGTTGAGCAGATTGTTTTGTAAAATTAACGAATTAACGTAATGTTATTATCAATAAAATATTTGTGTTCATCACTGTAATCATTTGTGACGTTAAAATAATGTTCATTGCTCTTAATATATAATTAGGGCTTATCCCTTCATACGGTTCTAGGATATTTGCTTACTGGACGTTTGCATCCTGGACAGTTGTATCCCGGACAATAGTGTCCCCGGACATAGGCGTCCCTGATATTTGCGAACCTGTATATGTGTTTTACTGATTTTATAAACCCTTTTTTTTTTTCCTGTACCCTATACTTTTACACAGTAATTTTATTTATACCTTCATCCACCCTGAATATGCATATGTTTTGTTGGCATCAAATAATTTAGATTCTTACTTCATACTTTGACAATAATTATACCTTTAGCCATACTGGACACGAAAGGACATATATATAGACATCAATAATTCATTTGTAGGCTTTATTATCTTTAAAAACTGTATAAAATGGAAATTCTTTATATATATGTATACACCATAAATTTTCTATGCCTAAAAAGTTTAGGTTATATTTTGTTAATAATGACTTACGATTGCTACTTTTAGGCTCATGCCTAAAAGGTATGCATGTTATGAGGAACTTCTCGTAAGAAAGGTAGTCTAGTTTCCTTTTCTCCGCCATAGCTTCTTCTTTCTTTAGGGCGCCAATTAGTTTCTAGATAGAGGGGTGATGATATGTTATAGAGTTCTGAATTGCGTTATGCCACCCTCCTAAACTATTATTCGACCTCGGCAAGTCGTCAGCTGTTTGATCATGAAGATTCCACGATGAAATTGAGAAAGTTGGTTGAATCCTATGCCCACTCCGACAACTGAGGTTGAAGTGCCGTGAACAAAAAGTCCCTTCTGCTTCTAGAGAAATCAGGAATTGTTTTCTACAGGTCTACGTACATACAAAAGTAAAATCATAGGTAAGTAGAATAATTCTAAGTTCTGTATCTCAATGGTTTTATGATATATATCTTATTTACAGTAATTAGTAGTTCTGTAATCGAGCGATAACATACATACATACATACATACATACATACATATATCAACGCATACAGACAGACAGAGTTACTTCCGTATCTCTTCACAAATATTACCTGGTCACTAAAAACAAGTACAATTGTCCGGGGATGCAATTGTCCGGGACACAATTGTCCGGGACGCAAATGTCCAGTACGCAATTGTCCTACCACCCCTTTCATACACATTCGCTTTCTTATATATAGGTATACCAAAATGAAATTCAATCTCATAGATTAGTATACAGTATATGAGCTCACATCAAATCCCCAAGTCAATAGAATAAAGAAATTTAGGTAAAAGATATTAAAGTTAAAATGATGTTTTAAAAATAAAAAAGTTTTCTAGTGACACGGAGAAGGTTAATAGGAGAGAATTATAACAGGGAAGTAGGTTGGCCGGGGCATCAGCCACCCGTTGAAATACTACTGGTAGAGAGTTATTTGTTTTTTGACTGACCTGACAATACTACATTGGATCCCTCTCTGGTTACGAACCAATTTCCTTTGCCTACACATTCACCGAATAGTGTGGCGTATTCTTTACCTATTCCCTTTCCTTATACACCTTGGAACAATAAGATCACCGAAAAAATCTTTTTCATATAAAGGGATAATAATTGATATGTTATTGGTCAGTAATTGGTATGGGTAAAGGAGACTCTTCAGCTATGGTAAACTGCTCTTCTTGTAAAAGACCACAGCAAAATAAAATCATTATTCTATAGTCTTGGAAAGTGTCATTGCTTCTGTACCATGTTCTTCCTTGGCCTTGTGTTAAAGATCTCTTACTGCTTTTCCAAGTGATAATAATAATAATAATAATAATAATAATAATAATAATAATAATAATAATAATAATAATAATAATGATAATAATAATAATAATAATAATAATAATAATAATAATAATAATACTAATACAAAAAGAATGTCTTGAAACTAACATCCATATAGAATACCATTATAAAGATGGATACTAAGATGGAAACATCCTTACTAGTTTTAAAATTTCATTTGGTAATCAACACAAAAACAATAAAAAATAATATTTTGTTCTTTTAAAAATCTATCCTAATTCAAATTAGATATTATCTTATAATTCCTAATTTGGTAAGTAAACCGTTGAAACACGAGACCATTTTGGCATTAATTTCTTTGATAGACATTAAATGATTTGTCATTAGTGATAGGCATGAAATGTTTACGTTCTTTGATAGGTATAAAATGGTTTGCTTTCCTTGATAGGCAGTAAATGCTACGCTTTCATTGATAGACATGAAAACTTTAATTTTTTCAATACGCATTAACTGCTTTGCATTCTTAGTAAACAGAATTTTTTTTTTTTTTTTTTTTTTTTTTTTTGATAGGCTAAAATGCTTTACTTTCTTCGATAGGCATTAAATATTTTTGTTTCTTTAATACGCATTAAACCTTTGCTTCCTTTTACGTGCATGAAAAGCTTTATTTCTTTGATAGGAATGAAAACATTTGCTTTCCTTGATAGACATAAAAAGATCTGCTTTCTTTGATTGGCATGATATTTTTTTTGCTTTCTTTGATTGGCATGAAAAGCTTTGAATTATTTGATAGGCATGAAAAGCTTTGGTTTCTTTTATTCGCATGAAGAGCTCTCTTTCTCTGATAAGCATTACATGCTTTTCTTTCTTTGATAGGCATGGATAGTTTCGCTTTCTCTGATAAGGATGGAAAGGTTTGTTTTCTGTGATAGACAGGAAATGCATTTTTTTTTTTTTGAAAGTCATTAATTACTCAGCTTTCTTTGATAGACATAACTAGATTTTCTTTATTTGTTAGGCAGGAAATGCTTTTCTTTTAATAGCCAAGAAAGCCATGAAAGACATTGATTTGTTTAAAAGGCATGAAATGCTTTGCTTCCTTTGATAAAAATTAAATACTTTGATTTCTTTGATAAACATGAAAAGCATTGTTTTCTTCAAATGCTATGAATAGTTTTTATTTCGTTGATAGGCATGGAAAGCTTTGCTTTCTTTGATAGGAATGAAAGGCTTTGATTTCTTTGATAGGCATGAACAGCTTTAATTTCTTTGATAGGCATGGTAGGCCTTTATTTGTTTGATAGTCATATGTTTGATAGCTATTTGTCCTTGTCAAATAAGAAAGAAAAATCTGTGTATGACCCGAAACAAGACGTCGTTTCTCAGACCGAGTCTTAATCCAAAGTTGATTTGCCCTGATAGAGCAGCCTGGTTCAGCTACGCAAATCTTGACCCTCCCGTCTCCATACCTATCCTTCCTGCAAAGTATATGCATCTATTTGTTGGTTTTTCCCTTTTATGGCGACTGATAACAAGCATAAGTAGCTAGTTAAATCATCGTTATTGAAACTACTATTCAATGAAAGTATATAAGCACTTCGATTGAATGTATATCCATATAAACACATACAGTAAGACACATGGTTAATCATTTATATATGTTTAATGTTAGGCTATGGTTATTGACTCTTCCCCTTACAGTTCCATGTTCTTTTTCTTAGATGGGAGTGAAATTTAAATATCTGGAAAGTTTAAAGGAAAGCAGATATCAGGCTTGATATACGATTAAACTTTGACTATAACTTATGTGACCACCACCTTAAATTCATTATTTTCAGTAAACCAAATTTAAATGTTATACATCGCAGATACCTCTGAATATTACTTTCGTTTATTGGCTTTATCAATGGGAGATAATTTTCTTTGCATAATCGTAACTAGGCCTACTCTTCTTTCCTTAACATTGCTATATGGAGCTTATATTCTGAATATCATTTCTCGAACCATGGACTCCTCCTTCCATAGCCTTAGATAAGCTGGAGAAAAATCAAAATGGAATTACAACCTAGATTTTTTTTTATTACATACGACGTTCATATGCTATGAAAAAAATAAAACCAATAGATATGTTATCGAAAGTAAATTGACCAATCAGATGAAACATTTTTAAAAGTTTAATCTGATAGAATAACATAGTAATGCTTAACTCTCATTAAAGAAATCATCTAGATAAGCCCTGTTATCATTTGTCCTAATTTATCGAAACTTTTGGGATAATTCTCATAATTCCCATCATAGTTGATAATTTGAATATTCATTGTACCTTAAAAACATTAATAAGAAATGTATATATATATATATATATATATATATATATATATATATGTGTGTGTGTATGTGTATATATATATATATATATATGTATATATATATATATATATATATATATATATATATATATATATATATATTTATATTCATACATACACACAAACACACACACACACACACAATATATATATATATATATATATATATATGTGTGTATATATATATATATATATATATCTATATATATATATATATATATGTGTGTGTGTGTGTGTGTGTGTGTGAGTGTGTTTGTGTGCGTGACTTTATAAAATACATGTAAAGAGAAGCCCAGATATAAATAGAAGTAAAATTATACACAAATTCGTACAATAGTACGCATAAAAATCATTAGTATCACACACACATATACAATATGAAGCACACAATTCTTGAAATAGATACCAAGGGTTACTAAAATAATTAGAAAAAAATAATGTATGAATGATTTAAATGTTTTAATATATATTTTATGATATCTGCTCAGGAGAGAACTTCACAATAAATGAGTTAATAAATGTATGTAATTAGATATTTTAAAGTTCTGTTCATTCATTGAACGAAAAATAGACAAATGTAGTTAGTTGATTTCGTAAAGGTAAAATTTTAGTGTAGAGAGGCGAGAAACGAGAGGAGTGAAGTGGTAATGTTGCAATAAAATGCTGATATTACAAAATTCGAAAACGTAACAAGCGCCCAGAAATAAAAAAATGAGAGAGGCAAGACTCACTCAACACGAATGCACGCGGTGCTTAAATCAATCACCGGCCTGCAAGGAGCCGGCAGTATGACATCACCAGGTGTATGACATAACCTATACGTTAATTGCAAGGGACCAATAAAACAAACACTACAGGCTGACCAAGAGAAAGGCCCGTGCCAACAAGAAGTGCTGCCTTTAATACAATAAAACAAAGACTGCCTACATAAGATCCTGCATTGAAGCAAGATCAGCTCATCCTTACTAACATGCCCAGTGAAAAGGTTCGAGAAGGGAATTCTCCTAGTTCTCCATCTACCCCATTTTAAGGCGATGCCCCACACCAAGTGTCGATGTGACAAGAGGTGGAAGAATACCTTTAACTCCTACCTGAGATGTAGAAGGAATTTATCCAGAAAACGAGTCAATGGGAGGAAGCCTGTCCAAAACCGAGTTCTATCCTTCCTTATAATGGGACTCATTGATTTCGCAACAGCTCTATTCTTCAAGAGAAATAATTTGTTCTCAGTTTTGTGTATTAATGTGACTCTGTGAATGTAAATGTTAACTGTTCACACTAAAGTTCACCCAGTAAAGAAACAAAATGGAGTGGTATTTTTTCATCACTCCCCACTGTTGAGAGACTTAGAATTATTAACAGCACTGTATCACTTCATTAAAAAAAAATGATATTAAAGTAAAGAAACACGAAATAATCTATTATCTAAATGTTCTTATGTAAAGCTGTACTATATGGCACTTCTTTCCAGTAAGATATTGAAACAGACTAATATCTTCATAGCAGAATTTTTATCTCTAACATAAACAAGCACTGCTTTGTTACCTTGAGCAAACCTTATGCTTATTTTTTCTTATCTGTTTTTCAAGAGCGTTACTTGTTTGCCCAATATAAAATATTTCATATAAATAAAAGTCGAAGTGATATACACATCCTTTGGTGCTGTCCGGAGATTTTTTTATAAACGAGCTATTGTCGTGTTGTTGCTCTTAAATGTCACATTAACAATAACATATTTTAACTATTGGGGAATATTTTTAGAACTGTTACTGCATGGCAATACGAGTAAATGCTATGTAAAATAAGTTTATCTATCTGTGCTACGCAAAAGGGTGTTTTTTGCTGTTCATCGGTACTTAACTGTCCTCACTATGATCCTAATCTCATTTTCTTCTTTAGCTTCGTTTATGTTTGATAAATGTGTATTTGTTTGTATGTCTATCTGTGTACCTGTGATTCACATAACTCAAAAACTATTTGACCGAAACTCTTGAAAATCGGTTGGATGATTGGCCATGATCCAAGGACAATTTTCTTCAATATATTCGGTGATGCAAACCAGTATTGCTCTCAAAATCATCGAAGTATTTATTACTTTTACCGTTTAGCTACAACAATAGCCAAGTTCATTTTGAACGTTTTGTAAATAAAGTAAATTTGTTTTATTATGAAGAAAACTTCCTTTTTAGCCCTTTCTCCCTAATAACAAGTCCACTATAGAGGCTCCTTTCATGAAATAGTAAAAACTTTAGGAAAAACACTGAAAAGTTGCTAAGCTCTAATCTGTGATAATTTGAAACTCAATCATCGCCAAAGAAATTTGCCTTCCTAAAAAAAAAAAAAAAAAAAAAAAAAAATAATTATTGAAATTTGTAATCTGCAAATACTAAAAGTCTTAAATTTGGTTATAAATCTGATTCAAAATTGGTGTTCCTTCCAGCTTGATATACTCTTTTACGTGGCAAGGGAGACTGAACTATTCTCCCTTGTCAGGCCACCAGAAACGGCCAATATATTTTCATGGCTCTGAAAGCCTTTGTTCGCAAAATCTCTGCATCTAGATCGCTGGCAGTAACGATGAGATTTACTGCCATTCCTGGACAAGGAATATTTTCTTATAAGAAAAATTTTGAGTTAGAAATAATCATGAGAACTGTTCATGTCATATAATATGGAATTTGTTTGTTAAAATATTGGATTTCTTCTTTCTGTGCTACGTAAAAAAAAAATCTAAAATTTATATGTTCTATCCCGGGAATTATTGATTTTATTCAAACTATTAGTTTTTGGAACGTTTACTGTAAAAAATTCACAATTTAAAGCCTTTCCATTATTATTATTATTATTATTATTATTATTATTATATTATTATTATTATTATTATTATTATTATTATTATTGGCTAAGCTACAACCCTAGTTAAAAAAGCAAGATGCTAGAAGCCTAGGAACTCAAATAGGTAAATTTAGGTCAGTGACGAAAGGAAATATATAAACTATATGAGAAGTAATGAAAAATTAAAATGAAATGTTTTAACAACAGTAACAACTTCAAAATATTTTTTTCATATTTAAACAATAAAAACTTCCAAAAAGTAAAAAGAGAAATGAAATTGAGGAGTGTGTCTAAGAATACCCTCAAGCAGGAGAACTCTGTTCCAAGACAATGGAAGAAGATGATATTAAGGCTATGACATTTTCCATGGCTAGTAAACAATGGTTTGATTTTGGAGTGTCCTTCTCCTATAAGAGCCGCTTACCATAGTTAAAGAGTCTCTTCTACCCTTACCAAGAGGAAATTAGCCACTGAAGAATTGCTATGCAGTAGTTACCCTCTTGAGCGACGAAGAATTGTTGGGTAATCTAAGTGTTGTCAGGTGTATGAGGACAAATTGGAGCGTGGGAAGAGTAGGCTAGACTATTCGGTGTATGTGTAGGCAAAGCAAAAATGAGCCGTTACCATAAAAAAAAGGATCCAATTTAGTACTGTTTAGACAAGAAGAGGACCCAATAACTCTCTATTGGTAGTATCTTATCGGGTGGCTTATGCCCTAGCCTAATGCATATAAATAATATCTAATTGTATTGACTATAATTAGTTTTTCAATATTTCTTTTATTTCTATATATGAAATTTGGTGGCTCTTAAATTGGTAAATATCTGTTATTATTGTTATTATTATTATTATTATTATTATTATTATTATTATTATTATTATAATGATAATAATAATAATAATAATAATAATAATAATGATAATAATAATAATAACAATAATAGTTAATAATAGTTAATAATTATGATAATAATGATGATCATAAGAAAAATAATAACAACAAAAGCAGCAGGAATAATAATAATAATAATAATAATAATAATAATAATAAGAAGAAGAAGAAGAAGAAGAAGAAGAAGAAGAAGAACATCACCACTATACAATTACTTTAGAACTTCTGCTATACTGGTAATAGTATTAACACTACTAATAACTTGAAAAACTTTACGAATGAGAAATTTATTGAATGCCAAATTGAAAAAAAAAAGTCATGCCAAACTTATTTGCAAAAAAAAAAAAAATATATATATATAGCTAATCCTAACAGGGGGAAATAAACTTAGATGGATGGAATAATATAAAAATGACATATAATACCAGATCCTTTTCTACTTATATATTTTCATATAAAACTATTTATCCTAATAACTACACAACTCTTCTAATCGTCTTATTACAGAATCATTTAATGAGATAGTAATACACCAAGTTATGTTGTATGGTTTGCATACCTTATCTTTAACCAAAACCGAGGAACCAGAGATAGGAGTTGCAGAAATTAAAATGTTGAGGTTCTCCCTAAGGGTGATGAGGAAGGAAAAACTCAGAAATGAATTCTTAGTTTAAATTCACATGTCAATCAGTAAAAAAAAAAAAAAAAAAAAAACAGCAAAACTGATTTGGTTTAGTTTTGTGTAGAAATGGGAGGGAGAACAAGTTGGGAGGAGGATGTCAATCATACAGCGCCCAGGTAGAAATGGAAGAGGAAGAACTAAGTGGTGATTCAATTAAAGTTGGCGTGGCAGATAGAGATTCAGTATATAGATATAAATGTAGACAGTTGATCCTCTGTGACGACCCCTGATTGGGAGAAGCCGAAAGAAGGAGAAGTTTTAGATGTGTTTTCCAAGAGAAATGAAATAGAAAAATATGTCTTCGATGGGATGAGAGTCTACCATAGTTTCTCACTTAAAATAACCTTAACATTTTATATTATGCTTTCCATGGGAAAACCTTACAGATATTCATGTCTAGATAATGCCAATTCTCACAGATAGTAATATTGATTAAGACACTTAGCTTACTCGAAGAATGACAGAAAGAAAAATACTGTTTCAAGTACTTGGTTTCTTAAAACTTTTTTCTAGTTTTTTTTCTTAGAATATATTAAAGAACACTGGTAGAAGGACTATATCTATACCATTAAGATAAAAATCTTTCATTTTATCAAATATAAAACTCCTTTTGTACTTCATTATTGTCGAAACATCAAACAAAGGAATAAGGGAATTTACCCATTGCATTAAGTGCAGTTTTTTGTTCCGGATGAAAATTAGCGTTGGGTAGAGGTTAATGGCTTTTATCTTGTAATTAACATTAAGTAAAAAGATGCGAAGTTCGATATATGCGTGATTACTTGGACTTCATTAAAACACATACGAGAAAATATAACAAACACGTTGTAACAGACCTCATTAAGTCTTTGATTAAGAAGCTCAGATAATAAGTGATGCAGATAACACCAATTTATGCATTCATGAATCCCGATAAAACAAGATAATTAGCCACAAAAATAAAAGAAAATGCAACGACATAGAAACAAGCTATCTTAGGAAAGAGGATCCACGCACATGCTAGTTAATCACTTAATGGCTGTTGTGTCATGACGAGGTAGGAATTTGCGTCATTGGTGCTTCCTGTGTCGCCATCCTGGAGATACAGAGGATGCTATGTCATCATTACGCCAGACCAGCTAAGCAGGTCGTCTTAGCCTAGATGTATAACAAGCATAGGCAAAGCGTTATGTATATGTGCAGATGGATATACATGACCGTCTCTTCTCTCTCTCTCTCTCTCTCTCTCTCTCTCTCTCTCTCTCTCTCTCTCTCTCATAGAGACTTCATATAATTCCACTTTTGGAATGTAGGCAAATTCTAGAATTGAATACTTTCATGCCCTTGGATAATGACATATAGTAATGCAACAACAGAGTCAATACACATACAATAATCAAAACTTTAATTTACGATAGAAGAAAAGATTGTTTTGTAAAATTAACGAATTAATATAATGTTATTATCAATAAAATATTTGTGTTCATCACTGTAATTATTTGTGACGTTAGAAAAAGGTTTAATGCTCTTAATATGTGATAAGGGCTTATCCTTTTTATACACATTCGCTCACGTATACATAGGTTTACCAAAATTAAATTCAATCTCATAGATTAGTATATAGTGTATGCCAAGTCAGTAGAATAAAGAAATTTAGGTAAAAGATGTTAAAGTTAAAAGAATGTTTTATGAATAAAAGAGTTTTCTAGCGACACAGAGAAGCCTAATGTGAGAGAATTGTAACAAGGAACTAGGATGGCTGAGGCATCATCCACCCGTTGAGATACTTCCGCTTGAGCGTTATTGGGTCTTTTGACTGCCCAGACATTACTACATATACACTGAATAGTCAAGCATATTCTCTACCTATTCCTTTATACACCTTGGAACAATGAGATAATCGAAAAAAATCTTCTTCACTCAAATGGTTAATAATTGATATGTAATTGGTCAGTGGCTACTGCACTGTAGGTATGGGTAAAATAGACTCTTCAGCTATGGTAAGCTGCTCTTCTCGTAAAAGCACAAAACAAAATAGAATCATTGTTCTATAGTGTAGGAAATGGCCATGGCCTCTGTGCCTTGGTCTTCCTTGGTCTTATGTTAAAGATCTCTTATTTGAAGGTACACTCAGTCACACCTCTATTTGCTTCCTTATTTCCTTTCCTCACTGGGTTATTTTCCCTGTTGGAGCCCTTGGGCCTATGGCATCCTGTTTTTCCAACAAGAGGTGTGGCTTACCAAGTGATGAGGATGATAATAATAATAATAATAATAGTAATAATAATAATACGAAAAAAAATATAGTGAAACTAACATCCATATAGAGTGCTATTGTAAGGAGGAATAATAAGATTAAAACCTCGACGCTAATTCTAAAATTTTACTTGGTAATAAACACAAAAAACAGTAAAATTATATTTTGTTTTTTTTTTAAAGTAAACGGTTGAAACACTAGCCCATTTTGGTATTAATTTCTTTGATAGGCATTTAATGATTTGTTATTAGTGATAGGCCTGAAATACTTTGCTTTCTTTGATAGGTATGAAATGCTTTGCTCTTTTTAATACGCATTAACTGCTTGGCATTAAAAGCTTAGCTTCCTTTGATAGGCATAAGACTCTTTGCTTGCTTTGATAGGCATGAAAATATTTGCTTACTTTGTTGGGCTTAAAAGGCTTTGCTTTAATTGATAGGCATGATATATTTTGCTTTCTTCGATAGGCATGAAAAGCTTTGCTTTCCTTCATAGGCATGACATTTTTTTCTTTGTTACGCATGAAAAGCTTTGCTTTCTTTTAAAGGGATGGACAGCTTTGTTCTCTGTGATGGACAGGAAATGCATTGCTATCTTTAAAAGTCATAAAATACTTAGATTTTTTTGTAGGCATAGATAGATTTGCTTCATTTCATAGGCATGAAATGTGTTTCTTTTTTAATAGGCATAAAGAGCTTTGATTTCTTTTATAGGCATGAAATGCTTTGATTACTTTGAAAAGCATGAAATGCTTTGTTTCCTTTGATAGGCATGAAATAGTTTATCCTTGATAAACATGAAAAGCGTTGTTTTCTTCAATAGATTTGCTTTTCTTGATAGGCAAGGAAAGCTTTGCCTTTTTT
Organism: Palaemon carinicauda; assembly: GCF_036898095.1. Taxonomy (NCBI): domain Eukaryota; kingdom Metazoa; phylum Arthropoda; class Malacostraca; order Decapoda; family Palaemonidae; genus Palaemon; species Palaemon carinicauda. Next base: position 21,544,429 of record NC_090734.1, on the reverse strand, counting down.
ATAGGAATGAGAGGCTCTGATTTTTTTTGATAGGCATGAGCATCTTTGCTTTCTTTGATAGGCATAAAGGCCCTTTATTTCTTTGATAGGCATGAATTGTTTTACCTTCTTTGATAAAACATGAAAATTTCTACTCTCCTTGATAGGCATTAAATTCATTGTTTTCTTTAATAGGCAATAAATGGTTTGCTTTCTTTGATAGGCAGGAAAAGATTTGCTTTGTTGCTAGGGATGAAAGGTTTTGCTTTCATTGATAGGCATGAAATGCTTTGCTTTCTTTGATAGGCATGAGATACTTTGCTTGCTCTGACACGCAGGAAAAGATTTGCTTTCCTTGATGGGCATGAAATAATAGACTTTTTTTGAGAGGCATGTAAAGCTTTGCTCTCTTTGATAGGATTGAAATACATTTATTACTTTCATATTCATGAAAAAATCTAGCTTTCTTTGAGAGGCATTAATTGCTTGCTTGTTTTTTTTTTATAGACATGGAATTTTTTGATTTCCTCAATAATTTTGAGAAGCTTTGCTTCTTTGATAATAGTTACTAATTATGATAATAATGATGATCATAAGAAAAATAACAACAACAAAAGCAGCAGGAATAATAATAATAATAATAATAATAATAATAATAATAATAAAAATAATAATAATAATAATAATAATAATAATAATAATAATAATAATAATAATAAGAAGAAGAAGAAGAAGAAGAAGAAGAAGAAGAAGAAGAAGAAGAAGAAGAAGAAGAAGAAGAAGAACATCACCACTATACAATTACTTTAGAACTTTTTTTTTATAGACATGGAATTCTTTTATTTCCTCAATAATTTTGAGAAGCTGTGCTTCTTTGATGAGTAAGATTTTTTTTTTTATTTGATGGGCATGAAATACTTTGATTTCTTTGATTTCCGTGGAATTTTTTTTTCTTTGAGAGGCATTAAAATCTTTGCTTTCTTTGATAAGCAGGAAAAGCTTTGATTTTGTTTTGATAGGCATGAAAAATTTTGCTTAATTATATTTCCATGGAATTCTTTGTTTTTTATAGGGATGAAATACTTTGATTTCACTTAAATACCTGAAAAGCTTTGTTTTCTTTGAAAGCCATAAAAGGCTTTGCTTTCTTTGAAAGCCATAAAAGGCTTTGTTTTCTTTGATAGGCATTGAAATTATTACTTTATTTGAAAGCCATGAAATGATTTGATTTCTTTGATAACCATGAAAAGACTACCTTTCTATGATAGGCATAAATGCAATGCTTTCCTTCATAGACTGAAAAGCTTTGATTTCTTTTAAAGGTATGGAAGGCTAAGCTTTCTTGGATGGCATGAAATTTTTTGTTTCCTCTTATAAGCCTGAAATGCTTTGTTTTCTTTGATGTTCATGAAAAGCTGTGCTTTATTTAATACGGATATAAATTTTTGCTCTCTTTGATAGGGATGAAATGCTTTGATTTTGTTCAAATATATGAAAAACGTTGATTTCTTTGATAGGCATGAACAGCTTTCTTTTCTTTCATAGGCGGGGCATGCTTTGATTTCTTCGATAGGCATGAAAAGATTTGCTTCTTTGATAGGAATGAAATAATATGGTTTCTTTGATAGACATTAAATGCTTTGCTTTCTTTAAAAGTCAAGAAATGCTTTGCATTTTTTATAGGCATGGAATGCTTCCACTCCTTTGAAAGATATGACAGTTTTTGCGTTTTTGATAAGCCTGGAATGCTTAGATTTATTTGATAGGCATAAAATGCTTTGATTTCTTTGATAGGCATTAGAATCTTTGTTTTATTTGATAGGCATGAAATGTCTGATTTCTTTCATGGGCATTAAAAGACTTGCGTTCTTTGATAGGCATTAAAAGATTTTCTTTCTTTGATAGGCACGAAAGGCTATGCTTTCCTATATAGGCATCAAAAGATTTGATGTCTTTGAGAGGTATGAAAGGCTAAGCTTTCTTGGATAGGTGTGAAATGTTTTGCTTCCTCTTATAAGCCTGAAATGCTTTGCTTTCTTTGATAGGTATGAAAAGCTTTGCTTTATTTAATACGGATATAAAGCTTTGCTTTCTTTGATATGTTTGGAAAGTTTTGCTCTCTTTGGCAAGGATGAAATGATTTGATTTCTTATAAAGGTATGAAAAAAATCGATTACTTTGATAGGTATGAAAAGCTTTGTTTTCTTTGATAGGCATGGGATGTTTTGATGTCTTTGATAGGCATGAAAAGATTTGCTTCATTGATAGGCATGATATAGTGTGCTTTCTTTGAAAGATATAAAATGCCTTTTTTTTAATAACCATGAAATACTTCATTTTCTTTGATAGGAATGAAATGCTTTGATTTCTTGGAAATGTATGCAATGTTTAGCATTTTTGATAGGCATGAAATGCTTTGATTTCATTGATAGGCAGGAATTACTTTGTTTTCTTTGGTGAGTATGAAAAGCTTTACTTTCGTTGATAGCCATGAAATGCTTTGATTTCTTTGAAATACCGTAAAAAGCTTTCCTTTTCGATAGACATTGAATGCTTTGCTTTCTTGATAGGCATGAAAAAAAGTTTCTTCAATAGGCCTGAAATGCATTTCTTTCTTTGATAGACATGAAATGCTTATTTTTCCTTGATATTCGTGGAATATTTTCCGTTCTTTTAAAGGGATGAAATGTTTCTTTCCTTTGATAGACATGAAAAGCTTAGCTTTTTTTTTTTTTTGATAGAAATAGAATGCATTGCTTTCTTTGAAAAACATGAAACGCTTTGGCTTCTTTGATTGGTATAGAATGCTTTCTCTCTTTGATGGACATGACATGCTTACCTTTCTTCTGTAGGATTGAAATGTTTTGCTTTCTTTGAAAGGCATTAAATGCTTTGGTTTCTTTGATAGGCTTAAAATGCATTGCTTCCTCCATACGCATGAAAAGCTTTGCTTTCCTCGATAGGTATCAAAAGCATTCTTTATAGGCATGAAATGCATTGCTCTCATTACATCCTCTAACACAGTTATGCAAGTGAATATGCTTATTCATTTGTCTCTCTGTGTTTCTGTGGACAGGAGCACGACAGAAGTAATCGACGAATTTTGAGGAAAATTGAACCACAGATAGACCTTAGCTCATGGACAACAGCATTAATTTTTTTATGATGATCCGTAACCGGACCCGGGTTCCAGATTCTGATTTGCATCTTTTTGCAATTTGAAAGATAACATTAAAAGATCTTCATGGATTTTGACAAAAATTTCAACATACATAAAACTTATGACTAAGACAACGCCTATAAATTTTGGAGATGATCGGGATCAAGATTCTGGTATTTTTTTTTTCTTTTGTCTTTGTGTCTCTGGGTAGGATTACGTCTAAGCTTCAAGACAGATTTCAACGAAATTCTCACCATAGAAAAATCTTAGGTTATGGACAACCCCATGAAATTTTGGAGATAACCAGTATCCATAACTGGACTTTAGAGCAGAATTTGCATATTTTGCCCTTTTAAAAATAACGTCAAAATAACGCAATATTTTTTGACGGAATTTTTACCAGAAATAAATCTTCGGTCAAAGACGACTCCATTAAATTTTGGAGATTATCCGGATCTGGACCCGGATCCTGATTCCAGATCCAAATTTGCATTTTTTGATATTTTAAAGATTTAGTCAAATAAAAGTTGACGGATTTTCACAAAATTTTCACCACAGAAAGATCTAAGGCCATGGAGGTCTCCATTAACCGTTCTCAAAATTTTCACCAAATATAGATCTAAGGTCATGGATGACTCCATTAATCGTTCACAAAATTTTCACCACAGATAGACCTAAGGCTATTGTGTACTCCATTATTCACGAAATTTTCTTCACAGTTAGATCTAAAGCCATTGATGACTCCATTAACCTTACACGAAATTTTCACCAGAGATAGACCTAGGGCCATAGACGACTCCATTAACCATTGGCAGAGGTCCGAAATTTCTGAGTGTTATATTCATAACCATTTCAAATCACTGACACAACATTTTATTAGTAGCCTTTAAAGTGCGTGAAACAGCCCATGAAATAATTACTTTAACATTTCATGATACAGCCTCTTCATTAATTGCCTTAACAGTGTGAAACATAGCCTCTGTATTAATGGCCTTCACATTGTAAGACACAGGTCCAATATTAATTAGATACCCTTCGTGGTATATGAAAGTCTTTAATCAATTGCCTTCACATTGTATGACACAATCCCTATATTAATTACCTTCATAGTGTATGACAACTTCTGTGTCTTAATTGCCTTTACAGTGTATCACATAGCTTCTGTATTAATTTCCTTCACCATATATGGTGCAGCCTTTGTACTAATTGCCTCCACCTTGTATGACGCATCCCATGTATTAATTACCTTCGTAGTTTATGACACAGATTGTGTATTAATTACCTTCACATTTTATCACACAGCCTCTGTATTAATTGCCTTTACCACGTTTGTTGCAGCCTTTGTATTAATTACTTCCACATTGCATGACACAGGTCCTTTTTTGATTATTTTCCCATTTTATGACACACATCTTGTATTTTTTTTTTTTTTGACAAAGTATTACACAAACCCTGTATTAATTGCCTTCAGAATTCATGACAGAGCCTCAAAATAAAATGTATTCCCATTGTATGATACAACCTCGGAATTAATTGCCTTCACGGGTTACGACAAACCACCTGTAATAATTGCCATCACTGTGAAATGCATAGCTTCTGTATTATCAGCCTTTAAAATTTTATGGCACAACTTTGAAAATGTTAGTCTTCAATATCTGTGAAACAGCTTCAGTATTAATTGCCTTCATATTTTGAGTATCCGCCCCTGTATTGTCATCCCACTGTATGACACGCCCCCTGTATAAATTGCCTTCATATTGTATGACACAGCTCTTCTATTAATTGCCTTTACTGTTTGTGACAACCTCTGTACTAAGTGCCAGGAAATATGACGGCTAAGTGCCGTCATATTTCCTGGCACTGCCCTTGTATTAATTAAATTCATATTATATGACACTGCATTTTTCAATCGCTTTCACAGTGTATGACACAGTACATGTATTGTCTTTAAATTGTACGAGATAGTCTCTGTTTTAATTGTCTCCAGAGTGTATGACAACACCCCTATTTTTATTGCTTTCAAAGTGTGTGATAGAGCTTCTGCTGTTTTTTTTTTTCTTAACATTTTATGTCACATTCCTTTTTATTGATTTCCTTCACATTGTCACACAGAGCTCATGTAGCAATTACCCTTAGCCTCTGTATTATTAGCCTTCAAATTTTATGGCACAACTTTGAAAATGTTAATCTTCACAACCTGTGAAACAGCCTCAGTAATAATTGCCTTCACATTTTGATTATCCGCCACTGTATTGTCATCCCACTCTATGACACACCCCCTGTATAAATTGCCTTCATATTGTATGACACAGCTCTTCTATTAATTGCCTTCACTGTTTGTGAAAACCTCTGTATTATGTGCCTTCATAATTCCTGGCACTGCCCTTGTACTAATTACAGTCATATTGTATGACAGTGCATTTTTCAATCGCTTTCACAGTGTATGACACAGTACATGTATTAATTGTCTTTAATTTGTATGAGATAGTCTCAGTTTTAATTGTCTCCAAAGTGTATGCCAACGCCCTTATTTTATTGCTTTCAAAGTGTATGATAGAGCTTCTGCAATTTTTTTTTTCTTCACATTTTATGTCACATTCTTTTTATTGATTTCCTTCACATTGTCACACAGAGCTCATGTAGCAATTACCCTTAGAGTGTATTCCATATTAATACAATCCTCTTCTGATTTTTAAAGTAATTTCTCTGAGTTTAGTATTGACAGTCATTTAAAGCTAATTTTTTTTCTATTTATTTGTTGGTTATTTTATCAGTCAATTTTACACAACCCCTGCGCTCATTTTGTTTAATCTCGATGTCATTCAAAAGATCCTATTATGGATGACTGCCCATTTTGCACAAAAGGAAATAAATTTCAGTCTTCCTTAAGGTATCCCCCTGAGATTATTTGAAAGTTAGTCATACTAATAAATGGTATATGTAAGGAAGACAATAATGTCATAGATACTGGCCATATAAACATATGATCAGCGCTCAAGCACCCTGTGCAACAACCTAAGACTAGAAAAGATCAGGTAATGGCAGCTAATAACACACCAGGTGGACTTATAACACCCCAAACACTTTAGTGAATATCTTCTCTAAAGATCATTTCAGAAAATGGTGTACTTTTCGTTCGTAAGTTTGTTCCCTGATAGAAACATTACACTATAATGCCACTTGTTAAATTTTTGAATTTTCAAGTAATAGTTAAATCATGAGTAAGGGATAATATAAACCACCTGCTTAGAGTCATACTATTTAATCATTGGTTAGTGTTCATTTTCTTACAATAACTCATCTAATACTTAAGTACAAATAAACATGCATTTTTGTGTTTGTGTAACATATCATTTTGTTACTTGTGTATAGATGTGTAGCTCCCCGTTATTTACAATGTCCAAATAGGAGGCAGACTTATGTATTTGATCAAAACTCACTAGACTATATATCCATCACTTGATCTTTTTTCTATAAATAAATTTCTGCCTTTTCTCATGCAAAGGGGTATATCTTATTAACCTTTAAATTGTTGTGGTTAATTTTGTCTCTTTTCGATTATGTTAAATAATGTGTTCCTTGTGTATGCTCTGGACCTGTTTTTGAATCCTTTTACTAATGGTTATTTACCTTTGATTAGCTTTTCATCTCCATATTCTCAAAAGTGTATTTTGAACTTCAAGATTGAAATTCTGCAGAAATATCTGGTTATCCATTTAGTTGAAGTGTTTCATTATGTCCCTTCTCTTTGTTTATCTTTTTCGATAGTTTTCTTCATAAGTGTCTACTCCAGTAATTGACTTCAATCAACTCTATCAACAGTCAATGGTCGTCTGCTATAGATGCTGCCATACGTTCCTATATTACAAATATCATTATTATCATTCATAAATTAGTCTTTATTTCTAGCATCTATATAAAATCCTACTTAAAGCATATTATCTACTATTAATTAAAAAAAAAAAAACTTTTGCCTAATATAATGTTTTTCAAAAAATTTACATTTCAGAGACACTGTAGTTGAGAGAAACGTAAAGTTTGTGCATGTGCCTATGTGTTAGTAAATGATTCACAAATATATCTTGAAAATGGATTAAGGAATTTGGGTGATTTGCGTTTGATGAATATTGAAAAACTAGAAAGATACTGCATTGGACAGGATATTACTTACTGCATAAGATAACGTTTTATTCTCATTTTATTTCTGACGGAGTTTGCACCCCTATTCAAATTTAATATCTAAGGGTTGGTTCCCATATATTTTGAGATTGATTTATATAATGTGTGGCGATAATTCTTTTACTAAAAATGCTTTTCAATTTATATCTTCCGTTATTCAATATTTTATTTCTAATTATTTTTTACCACATAGAATATTCTCTCTTTATTCATCAGTTCTTTTGCCCCGTGACACATTCCTTTGACTCCCTCTAAATTGCTTTCTATCCCTTCCTTCCCTTTTCGTTTTGTTTCTGTCCTATTCACTATTCAGCCTTTTTCTCTCTTTTCTGTGTTTTATTACAGTTCTGTTATCTCCCCCCTTTGGAAAAATAATGCCGTTCTTTCTCTGCTCTTTTATCGTACTTTCTTTATCCCCTTTTATGAAAGTATTGACTAACTAGAACCAAATAAAAAAATAGATAAAATGCAGATGTGGCACTCTTTCAATTGCCCGTTCTATAGGCTTGAAGGAATGGATATCGTCATAACATAAATCAGTTGAACGCTTTCAGTTTGCATAGCTTTTATAAACAACATTGGGTTCCAATAAGCACCGTATTTCCAATTGAGGTTTTTTCATAATGCGTTACCGTTTTCTAAAGGAGTTCAGATATAAGATATTTTACAAATAAATATTACAGCAGTTAATTTCACCCAAAATATACTCTCAAAATGACCGTTATCAATGTAAAAAAAAAAAAATTGAAAATCCAGAAAACAAATTTTACCTATCCCTTCTTAAATAATTTTGAATGGTCATTAATATATGATTGTAATTCTCTCTCTCTCTCTCTCTCTCTCTCTCTCTCTCTCTCTCTCTCTCTCTCTCTCTCTCAAATCTATGCCAGGCTACGCAATACTAAAAGCTATATGCAGAGTGGAATACTTATATCAACAGAAAAATGCTGAATTTTAGGAAAACGCTTCTGATTTTTATCTTGACACTTATTCCAGCGATCGAACCCGGTCCCCATATTTGTGGGCATAATGAGTATACAACAGGAATGAGAGAGAGAGAGAGAGAGAGAGAGAGAGAGAGAGAGAGAGAGAGAGAGAGAGAGAGAGAGAGAGAGAGAGAGAGAGAGAGAGAAAACATCTTACAAAATATTACGGATAAAGAAGATTTTAAAAAAATTAAACTGAATATTAAATCGATAGACAAATCATTTGAGTTTTGAGCAAGGAAGAAAATTTATATTTAAGGATGATTAGTTTTATTATATATCATCTCTGATCACTCATGAATGGTCTATATGGTCAATGTGTCGTTTTAAAAGGTTCATCGAAGTATTGATTTAAAGCAACAATTTGTACTTATTTCCGTCAGTTATAATATGAAAATCTCACATTTAGATAAAAGGCCTGTTAAAAATAATGAGAGAGAGAGAGAGAGAGAGAGAGAGAGAGAGAGAGAGAGAGAGAGAGAGAGAGAGAGAGAGAGAGAGAGAGAGAGAGAGAGAGTTATTATCATTTACCTACATCAATTTCGCTATCATTTTCCAAATGGTTCAACTTCCTCCCAATTATATCTACATATAGAATTTGACAATGAAGAATATGTTGTAATATCTTCATTCAATCTTTCATTGTCACTATCGTTCTTGAAATAAATTGCTGCCTGGGCTCGGAATGTCGAGAACAATAGCGAAGAAAAACCAAGCAAATAATGGAGATTTATATCCAGCTCGGCTCTTTTTAGTATAATATATATTTTGTTACATAGGTACTTTTATATATAATTTTACATTTATATTTATTTGACTTAGATATTTGCCGTCGAATGAGTATTATGACTACATCAATGTTTTTATATTGGTCTAGATCAGTGATTCCTAAACATTTATTTTGTGTCATTTCCCGCGGTACCAAGTTCAACATTCCAGATTTCCCCCTCCTTGTGGGGCAGGAAAGAGTAGTCTAAACACTCTATGACTATATACTATTTTATTAAGAAAATGTACAAATATACTGATAAACGTACAGTTACATCTGCAACAAACATACTCTCTCTCTCTCTCTCTCTCTCTCTCTCTCTCTCTCTCTCTCTCTCTCTCTCTCTCTCTCTCTCTCTCTCTCTCTCTCTCTTACACCTGAGAAAACCCCACTGATTTTTTTTCATTTTTGGTAACCAGTGTAGTTATTACCACTTTAGTATGATTAGAATTCTAAACCCCGGTAAGGGGGTTAGAATAATAATAATAATAATAATAATAATAATAATAATAATAATAGCAACAACAACAATAACAACAACAACAATAATAATAATAATAATAATAATAATAATAATAATAATAATAATAATAATAATAATAATAATAATAATAATAATAATAGCAACAACAACAATAATAATAATAATAATAATAATAATAATAATAATAATAATAATAATAATAATAATAATAGTAAGAAAAACATAACGACTATACAATTACTATCAGAACTTCTGCTAGTACTAAAACTACTAATAATTTTCAAAAAACTGTCTTACAATGGGAAATTTATTGACTGCCCAATTTTAGAAAAAAATTAGTCAAGTAAAACATATTTGGATAAAAATAGATCCTATTGCTAATCCTGATAATGGGAAATAAACTCAGATGGATTGAATAATATAAAAAGGACATCTGATATCTAATCCTTTTCCATGTATATATATTCATGTAAAAGTCTTCATTTCAATAGCTACACAACGCCCCTAATCGTCTTTTAAGACAGTGATACGCCAAGTTATGCTCTATGATTTGGACACCTTATCATTAACCAAAAACAAAGAACTAAATATAGGAGTTGCAGAAATGAAAATGTTGAGGTTCTCCCTAAGGGTTATGAGGAAGGAAAAAATATATAATGAACTCATTAGTTTAAATTCATATATCAACCGGTTTTGAAAGAAAGCAAAGGCAGCAAAACGGAGGTGGTTTAGGTATGTGTAGAGAAGGGAAGAAGAATATATTGGGAGGACGATGTTAATCATGAAGCCCCCAGATAGAAAGGGGAGAGGAAGAACTAAGTGGTCATTCAGTTAAAGTTAGCGTGGCGAAAGGGGATTCAGTAGATAGATATAAATGGTGACACATGATCCGCTGTGATGACCCCTGATTGGAAGAAGCCGAAAAAAAAGTTTTATTTAGGTTTTCCAAAATGAATTAAGTAAAAATGAAATAAGTCCTCGATGTGATAAGAATCTACCATAGTTTTTTTAACTTGAAATAACCATAACATCCTATATTATGCCTTCAATGGAAAAAAAAAATTACAGATATACATGTCTAGTGTGACGGCCGAGAGAAAGGTTATAACTCAAAGTCAGGATGCAATCAACTGAGTAACTTTATTAAAGAACACTTTCCTTTATATACAAAACCTCAAGGCAACAGGAATTTTCATGTTCGAGAAACAGACAATGTTAGAGAGGAAAATGCAGACATGTTTATTCTGGTTCTTTTTAGTGCGAGGGAGGAGCGCAGATACAAGCATAATGTATACAAAATAATTCATGTACGATCATGTGACACACGGTTGGTACACACGTATGCAGGGATAAGGAGGAACACTTTCGAAATCTACCTCTTCAGGCACCACATGTATGTGTGCCTGATGATGTTCAGACGCTGCACCATTAATAATGTTTTGTATCAGAACTGTACTAGATTCAACCATCTTTACTCGGTACGGGCCCAAATACGCTGGCTCTAGTTTGTGTTTCCGAGGTTATAATCGTTTCAAATAAGCACGATCGCCCACAAATACTTTTACCAGTGCGGTTTTGAACCGACCATCATACTTTGAGCTGTGATTTCCATTAGATCTTTTCAAAAACGTTTCAGTGGTGCTCATTACTCTCCTCAATATATTTAATAAATATACAAGGTATTACTCAGTTGAATAATTTGGCAATTGTTACGAATTAAAGAGTACCGTATATGGTAACACAGGATCCTTCCATACACTAAAAAGAAAGGTGTGTCCCTGTGTGAAGCATTTTACGCAATGTTCAAAGCTAGCTCAGTGGTAGGAAGCATGTCGTGCCAATGAAGCGGGTCATCAGTCACCAAGTAACGTAAAATTTGCACTATTTCCTTAATATGCGATTCCACTTATCCATTTGCTGAAGGCCTATACGAGGTCACTGAAAAGTGACGGATTTCACCACCAGCGCAGATACAAGCATAATATATACAAAATAATTTATGTACGATCGTGTGACACACAGTTGGTACACTAGATAATGCCAATTCTCATACATAGTTATATTTAGTATGTTACTTAGCTTACTTGAAGAATGCTAAATAGAAAAATCCTTTTTTAAGTACTTGCTTCCTAAAACTTCTTTGTAGTTTTTTCTTAGAATATATTAAAAAGCACTCGCAGAAGAACTATAGTTATATCATCAAAATAAAAATCTTTCGTTTTATCACAGATAAACTCATTTTGTACTTCATTATTATCGGAACATCAAACAAAGGAATAGGCATTTTAGCCCCCCACAGTATATGTGATTTTCTGTTCCGAATAAAAATTAGCGTTGGATAGAGAGTGACGGATTTTATTTTGTGATTACCAATAAGTACAAAAGATTGAAGGTCGATATATGAGTGACTACTTTGACTTAATTAAAACACACATGAGGAAATATAACAAACACGTTGTAACAGACCTCAGGAAGTCTTTTATTATAAAGCTAAATGATATGTGAAGCTAATAACACCAATTTATGCAATCGTGAATCCTGATAAACCAAGAAAATTAGCCCCAAAAATAAAAGAAAAAGCGATCGTAGGAAATGGGATCCATGCACAATCTAGTTCATTCACTTAATGGAAGTATTTTCATGACACGGTAGGAATTTGCGTCGTTGGTGCTTCCTGTGTCGCCATCTTGGAGATACAGAGGATACTATGTCATCATTACACCAGACTAGCTAAGCAGGTCGTCTTAGCCTAAATATATACCAAACATAGGCAAAACATTATGTATATATGCAGATAGATATACATGACCACTCTCTCTCTCTCTCTCTCTCTCTCTCTCTCTCTCTCTCTCTCTCTCTCTCTCTCTCTCAAGTTCGTACAATTCCACTTTTCAAACGTAGGCAGTTTCAAGAATTGAGTACTTACATGCCTTTGCATAATGATATCCAGTAATGCAACCAATAAGTCAATAGAAACTAATTACAATTACAACAATCAAATTTTAAAATCGTCCATTTCCATATTAATTCACGATAGTAGAAAAGAGTGTTTTGTAAAAGTTTCGAATTAACATAATATTATCAATAAAATATTTGTGTTTATAACTGTAACTATTTTTTACTTTAAACTAATGTTTCTTGCTCTTAATATGTAACAAGGGTTCATCCCTTTATACACATTCGGTTACTTATATATAGGTTTACAAAAAAGAAATTCAATCTCGTAGAATAGTACACAGTATATGAGCTCACATCAAATACCCAAGTCAGTAGAACAAAGAAATTTTGGGTAAAAAATATTAGAGTTAAAAGAATGTTTTAAGAAAAAAAGAGTTTTTTAGCGAATGTGAGAGAATTATAACTGAGAAGTAGGTTGGTCTTCCTTGGTCTTGTGTTAAAGATCTCTTATTTGAAGGTACACTCAGCCACACCTCTATTTGCTTCCTCATTTCCTTTCTTTACTGGGTTATTTTCCCTGTTGGAGCCCTTGGGCCTATAGCATCCTTATTTTCCAACAAGGTGTGTGTACCAAGTGATAATAATAATAATAATAATAATAATAATAATAATAATAATAATAATAATAATAATAATAATAATAATAACGAAAAAAAATATCTTGAATCTAACATCCATATATAATACCATTTTAGAGATGGATAATAAGATGGAAACCTCGATGCTAGTTCTAATATTTTGTTTGGTAATCAACACAAAAACAATAAAAAAATATATATTTTTATTTCAAAAATATATCCTAATTCAAATCATATTTTATCTTATAATATCTAGTTTGGTAAGTAAACCGTTGAAACACTAGACCATTTTGGCATTAATTTCTTTGATAGACATTAAAGGATTTGTTGTCAGTGATAGGCATGAAATGCTTACTTACTGTGATCGGCATGAAATGCTTTGCTTTCCTTGAAACGCATCGAATGCTATGCTTTCATTGATAGCCTTAAAAAGCTTTGCTTTTCTTAAAACACTTTAACTGCTCTGCATTCCTTGATAAACAGGAAAAGTTTTGATTTTTTTTTTTTTTTGATAGGCATGAAAATCTTTGCTTTTTCTGATAGGCATAAAATCTTTGCTTCCTTCGATAGGCATGAAAAGGTTTGGTTTCTTTAATGCGCCTTAAAACTTTTGCTTTTTTTGATATGCATGAAAAGCTTTATTTCTTTGATAGGCATGAAAACCTTCGCTTTCCTTGATAGACATGAAAAGATTTGCTTTCTTTGATAGGCATGATTTTTTTGCTTTCTTTGATTTGCAGGAAAAGATTTTAATTCTTTTATAGGCATGAAAAGATTTGCTTTTTTTATAGGCATGAAATACTTTGCTCTTTTTACTAGGCATGAAAAGCTATTCTTTCTTTGATAGGCATTACATGCTTGACTTTCTTTGATAGGCATGAAAAGCTTCGTTTTCTTTGATAAGGAGGAAGAGCTTTGATTTTTGTAATGAACAGGGAATGCATTGCTTTCTTTGAAAGTCATTAAATACTTAGCTTTCTTTGATAAGCATAGAGAGATTTGCTTTATTTGTTAGGTATGAAATGTTTTTTAATTGCCAAGAAAAGCTTTGATTTTATTCATAGGCGTGAAATGCTTTAATTACTTTGGATGGCATGAAATGCTTTGCTTCCTTTGATAAGCATGAAATACTTAGATTTCTTGGAAAAACATGAAAAGCGTTGTTTTCTTCAAAAGATATGAAGAGTTTTGCTTTCATTAATAGGCATAGAAAGCTTTGCTTTTTTTGATAGGAATGAAAGGCTTTGATTTCTTTGATAGGAATTGCAGGCCTTTATCTGTTTGATAGGCATGCAATGCTTTACTTTCTTTGATAAACAGGAAAATCTTTACTATCTTGGATAGGCTTTAAATGTATTGCTTTCTTTAATAGGCAGGAAATGCTTTGCTTTCTTTAATAATAATGAAAAGTTTTGCTTTTTTTCATAAGTATGAACAGTTTTGCTTTCTTTGATGGACATGAAATTCTTTGCTTTCTTTGATAGGCATGGAATATTTTGCTTACTTTGATAGGCGGGGAATGATTTGCTTTTTTTGATAGGTATGAAATAATAGACTTCCTTTGAGAGGCATGTAAAGCTTTGCTCTCTTAGATAAGTATGAAAAGCTTAGCTCTCTTTGATAGGCATGAAATACTTTTATTCTTTTCATAGACATGCAAAACTTAATTTTCTTTAATAGGCCTTAAATGCTTACCTATTTTTTTAGGCATGGAATTCTTTCATTAATCCGATATGTATGAAAAGCTTTGGTTCTTTGATATGAATTAATTTTTTGCTTTCTTTCATAGGCATGGAAGACTTTGCTTTCTTTACTGCGCATGAAATGCTTTGAATTTTTTGATAGCCCTGGAATTTTTTTATTATATGAAGGAAAAGCATTGATTTCTTTGATAGCCATGAAATTTTTTTCTTTGAAACGCATGAAAAGCTTTGCTTTCTTTAATAGGCATAAAATGCTTTGCTTTCTCTGATATCCATAAAATGCTTTGCTTTCTTTGATAAGCATGATAAGCTTCACTTTCTTTGATAGACATCAAAATCAACGTATTATGATACAGGAGTTTAAAGGCTTTGATGTCTTTAATAGGCATGAAAAGACTAGTTTTCTTTCATAGGTATGAAATGCTTTGCCTTCTTCAATAGGCTCGAAATGCTTGGTTTTCTTTGATAGGCATGAAAAGCTATGCTTTCTTTAATAGGGATTGAAAGCTTTGTTTTGAAATCTATGGAGAGCCTTACACTCTTTGATAGGGATGAAATACTTTGATTCGTTTTAAAGCTATGAAAAACATTGTTTTCTTTGAGAGGCATGGCTAACTTTGCCTTCTTTGATATGCATGGGATGCTTTGATCTATTTGATATGTATGGAAAGATTTGCTTTTTTGATAGGCATGAAATGTTTTTTTCTCTTTGATACACACTGAATGCTTTGCTTTCTTTGATATGCATGAAATACATTGATTGCTTTGATAGGCATAGAATATTTTGTTTTCTTTAAAATGCATGAAAACCATTGCTTCCTTTTATAGGCATGAAAAGCTTTGCTTTCTTTGATAGGCATGAAATGCTTTCACTTCTTTGAACGGTATGAAAAGTTGTGCATTTTTTGATAGGCATGGAATGTTTGGATTTCTTTGATAGATATGAAAAGCATTGCTTTATTTGATAGCCTTAAAATGCTTTTATTTCTTCAAAATGCCGGAAAAAAACGTTTTCCTTTTTGATAGACATGGAATGCTTAAGTTTTTATGATAGGCACGAAAATCTTAGTTTTCTTTATCAGGCATGAAATGCTTTGTTTTCTTTGAGTGACAGGAAATGGCTCTCTTTCATAGGCGTAGGCGTGGAATGCTTTTCGTTCTTTTATTTAAAGGAATGAAATGTTTGATAGGTATTCTTTGACATGAATTGCTTTGCTTTTTTTGATAGGCATGAACAGCTTTGTTTCTTTAATAGACATGAAATGTTTTGCTTTCTTTGATAGGCATTAAATGTTTTTCTACATTTATAGGCAATGAAATGCTTTGCTTTCTTTGATAGGCATGAAATTCTTTGCTTTATTATATATGCATGGAATGGTTTGATTTGATTGATAGAGCTGAGAAGTTTTGCTTTTCTTGATAAATTGGAAATTCTTTGCTTTCTTTGATAAGCATGAAACGATTGGATTCCTTTGATAGGCATGAAACAATTTGCTTTCTTTAATAGTTCTGAAAATATTTGCTTTCTTTCATAGACATGAATTACTTTGCTTCCTTCTATAAGGCATGAAATTCTTTTTTCTTTGATAGGCATGGAAAGCTTTGCCTCCTTTGATAGACATGAAAACCTTTGATTTCTTTGATAGATATGGAAAGCTTAGTTTTCTTTGACAAACATAAATGAACACTTTTTCTTTGTAGGCATGAAATTTTTTGCCTTATTTATAGGCATAAAATGCATTTTTTTCATTGGTACCCATAAGAAGCTTTTCTTTCTTCAATATCCATGAAAATCCATGCATTATTTGATAGGCACGAACAAATGTTTTTCTCTGGTAGGTATGAAATTATTTTCTCTTTTTCATAGGCCTGAAAATATTTGCTTTACCTGATATGCATGTAAAGCTTTGCTTTCTTTGATAGGCAAGGAATGCTTTGCTTTCTTTGGTAAGCATGAAAAGATTTTTTTTTCTTTTTTTTTGTTAGACAGAAACATATTTGCTCTCTTTGATAGTCATTAAAAGTTTTATTTTCTTTGATAGACAGGAAAAGATTTTCTTTCTTTGATAGGCATGAAAAGAGTTTCTTTCCATTATAGCATGAAAATATTTTCTTTCTTTGATAGGCATATATATATATATATATATATATATATATATATATATATATATATATATATATATATATATATATATATATATATATATATATATATATATATATATATATATATATATATATATAGAATTTTGCTTTGCTTTATTTGATATGCATCAGAAGCTTAGCTTTCTTTGAAAGACTTAAAAAGATTTGATCTTTTGATAGACGTGATATGTATGAAAATCTCTGCTTCCTTTGAAAGGTATGAAATGCTTTGTTTTCTTTGATACTTATGAAAACCTTGTTTTTTAGATAGACATGGAATACTTTGCTTAATTTGAGAGATATGAAATGCTTTACCTTCTTTGATTTGCATAAAATGTTTTCTCTCTTCGATGGGCATAAATTACTCTGCTTTCTTTGCTAGGCATGAGATGCTTTGCTTTTTCTGATAGGCATTAAATATTTTGGTTTCTTTGATAGACATGAAATGTATTGATTCACTTGATAGGCATAAAAGCTTTGCTTTCCTTGATAGGCAAGAAATGCTTTGATTCTTTTTTAGATAGGCATTAATTCTTTTAATTTCTTTGATAGATATTATATGCTTTGCTTTCCTCGATAGTCTTGAAAAGCTTTGCTTTTGTTGATACGCATGAAATGCATTGCTCTCATTATATCATCCAATGAGGTTATGCAAATGGATATGTTTATTTATTTGTCTCTCTGTGTGCTTGTGTACAGGAGTGCAAAAAGAGTAATCGACGAATTTTGACGAAAATTTCACCATAGATAGATATTAGGTTATGGACAACTGCATTATTTTTTTTTTTGATGATCCGGATCCGGACCCAGGTTCCAGATTCTGATTTGCATTTTTCGTAATTTGAAAGATGACATCAAAACTACTCAACGGATTTCGCCAAAATTCTCGCTATGGAGAAAACATATGTCTTGGACAACTTTAATAAGATTTGGAGATGTTCAGGATCCAGATTCTAGTTTACTTATTCATTTGTTCGTCCTTGTGTCTCTGGACAGGATTACGTCTAAACTACATAACAGATTTTGACAACATTTTCACCTTAGAAAGATCTTAAGTCATGGACGACCCCTATAAATTTTGGAGATGACTAGTATCAAGAACCGGACTTTAGATGTGGACTTGCATATTTTTGCAGTTTAAAGATTGTGTCAAAACTACACAATGTATTTTGATGACATTTTCTCCAGAGATAAATCTTTGTTCATGGATGACTCCATTAGATTTTGGAGATTATCCGGATTTGGATTCGGATCCTGATTCTAGATCCAAATTTGTTTTTTCTGATATTTTAAAGATAACGTCAAAACAAGTTGATAGTTTTTCACGAAATTTTCACCACAGGTAGATTTAAGGACATGGACGACTCCATTAACCGTTGGCAGAGGTTCAAAATTTCTGAGTAGTATTCTTACACCCATTTCAAATTACTGACACAACATTTCATTAGTTGCGTTTAAAGTGCATAAGACAACCCATGAAATAATTACTTTAACACTTTATAATACAGGCTCTTTATTGATAGCCTTAATCGTGTAAAACACACCCTCTGTATTAATTATCTTCACATTTTAAGACACAGGCATTATATTATTTAAATTACCTTTATAGTATATGAACGTCTTTAATTAATTGCCTTCAGATTGTATGACACAATCCCTGTATTGATCACCTTCACAGTGTATGACATATCCTGAGTATTAATTGCCTTTACAGTATATGCCACAACCTGTGTATTAATTGTCTTTACAGTGTATCACTTAGCCTCTGCATTAATTGCCTTCACCGTGTTTGGTAGAGCCTTTGTATTAACTGCCTCCCAATTGCATGACGCAGGCAATGTGTTAATTACCTTCATAGTGTATGACACAGCCAATGTAATAATTGCCTTTACAGTGTATGACAGAGCCTGTGTATTAATTGCCTTTACAGTATCATACAGCCTCAGTATTAATTACCTTCACCGTGTTTGGTGCAGCCTTTGCATTAATTGCCTCCACATTGTATGTTGTATGATACAGGTCCTGTTTAAATTACCTTCACAGTTTATGGCATGGACCTTGTATTAACTGTGTTTTACAGAGATTACACAGCTCTTGTATTAATTGCCATCCAAGTGTATGTAAGAGCCACAGAATTAAATATATTCACATTGAATGATACAGCCTAAGAATTAATTGCCTTCACAGTGTATGACACAGCTCCTGTAATAATTGCCATCATTGTGAAATGAATATCCTCTGTATGACACAGCCTTGTAATAGTTGTCTTCAGTCTGTGAAATACCCACACTAATAATTACCTTGTGATGGGCCGAGAGAGGAGTTGTTAACTCAAAGGCAGGAAGCAATCAACTGAGTTTTATTAAGGAACACTCTTCTTTATATACAAAACCTCAAGGCAACAGGACATGACCTGTTCGAGAGACAGACAATGTTACAGAGCAAAACGGAGACATGATCATTCAGGTTCTTTTTAGTGCGAGGGAAGAGCGCAGATACAAGCATAATATATGTAATAATTAGAATAGTTAATATTACATGTTTAAAACACATGACGTAATATGTCATGTTGGATGAAGGAGCTAGCCGTGGGACTTGCTGTAGTCATTCAAATCATAAACAGGACGTACAATGCAAACCTCGACAATGTGACATTCTTCTTAAACGTCAACACATTGTCTCAACGTGTGAAAGTTTGTGACGTCACCGGATGCAGGTGTCTTCCGAGTTCGTGACGAATCTAATATAAACTAAGCATACGATATCTGTGATATCGATAAGTTAGTCAGTTCATATCTATACTTCACCAGAATTGGTCATCTGACCAACCCAGCTTCCTCCAGTGATGGAGATGTTTAACTCTTTGGTTTTTATAGAATAAATACTTTAAAGCTTATAAGATATATTCTGTTATCCAGTTACACACATCTGAAACAACACATACTCAATGTGTGCTTGTAACAGTAGCACACCAATAAATGGTGGTAGCGGTTAAACTCTAAGAATTAGAGAAAAATCTTCAAGACTTCAAAATAAAAGCTGTAAAACCAGAGAAAGATCTTCAAGACTTCAAAATAAAAGCTGTAAAACCTGAGAAAGATCTTCAAGAACTCAACATTATCTACATGAATCTACAATTTTGACTAAATATTATAGTCCAACGGAACAGTTAACATTAACAAATGTTATGAATACCAATTGAATCTTCAATCAACATCCTAGGAAACCCAAGGACTGGTGTTCAACAATTGCAAAACATACCCAGGAAGCACTACATTCAACAAGAAACTCGAACGATACATCGCTAACAAAACATCAAGAGAGAGAGAGAGAGAGAGGAGGTGTCGACATCACGCAGATCCATATATAAGCTAAGTACAATTTTTTTGAATTAATTCCAGTTTGGGCAGTGAAGTGTAGTTATCACGAGTCGTTAGTCGATTATTACTGGGGTGAGTGAATTGCTAATCTTTGTTAAAGGAAACTCCGAATTCTCATTTAGAATTTCTCTTTCTTTGTGCTAATTCCTTTTTCTTTCAGAAATTCCCGGGGGAATGTTATGGGATTAGTGACATTGTTTGGGGAATTTTGTTATACATATGCGTTTACGCAGTGGGCGTCTGTACTCATATAGATATTTTGATAGAATTGCCAGGGGTCGAAGAGATAGGAAAAAAAAATACAGCAGTCATGACTCCTCCTGTCAGCCCTTCCCCTGGACCTAGTGGTGTAGGCCAGACTAATCCTCCTCCAATTGTGACGCTTGTAAATGCCAGGTCAGCAATCCTTCCTTTTCAGGGTCGAGTCAACGGGTTCTTGCCACAAAATGTGGAGTCATGGATTTCATCCGTCGATGCCCATTTAAATGCCAAACAAATCGTAGACCCTTTTGTACAATTACAAGAAGCTAAGAGTTTTATAGATTTTTCTAAGGGGGATGCGAGTGCGTATTTAAGAGGTGTTTCATTTCAAGAAGCAGTTACTTGGGATGATTTCAAAGTTAGGTTACGCGCGATCTATGGTGTTGAGGAAGCCTTGGATGTAGTATTAACGTTACGAAATACACTTAATCAAGCCACTATGAATCGGCTTAATGTTATTGGGAGAGCAGCTCTCATAGCTGATAGGCTTAACAAATATCAGGACATTTTAGGTCATTCCACTTGGGTTACTAACGATAACATCTCTGTGAAAGATTTTTTACGATTAATGTATTTGACTTGCATGACACTTATGTTGCCTGAAGCTTTAGTGCGGTGTTTTGATAAGAAGTTAACGCCTGCAAGTACGGAATTGGATGTCTATAAACAGATAAAGAAACACATGTCCAAGTGTCCAGATCTCGATCCCATGTTAACTCAAGTTTTTGCAAAGAATGAAACAAAACCACAAACAGTGAACGTAGTTAGCAGTCCAGTAGCGGGAATGACGTGTTATAACTGCAAACGTCAAGGTCACTTAAGCGCAGACTGCAGAACGAAATTTTGCTCAATTCACAACACTGCAACGCATTCATATAGTCAATGTTACTCGCGTAAGACACAACAATATCCCAGAAATACACAGTCAATTCCACAGTCAGTTCCATATGGAAATAAAAAGAAAAATCCTCATTTTAACAATAAGAATAAACAACCAAATGTCAATGCAGTTCAGAGTCCAAAACAAACAAACACTTCTTCAAATATCGCTGAGCCTGGGCCGTCAAACCAGACCTCGCAAGGTCAGACTAATTTTCAGAATGTGCAGAGCAAAGCAAATACCACATAGTTAACTCTAGAGGGGAAGAGAGTGATGTTGGGTCAAGGTCATTCATGTCAACATCAATAGTATTGAATAATCAATTTAATGTTTTATCAGATAAATGTGAGACAATAGATTTTCCTATGAAACACACGGCCGAATTAAGTAAAACAGTGCATGCTCCCGTAGATTTGCAACGAATTCATAAAATAATAAGCCAAAATGAGTTACGGCCAACCTTATATGCTGTAAATTTAGAACACAAATCCTTTGCGTTATTTTTTGACTCTGGTAGTCCACGTAATATCATGGATTTGAAGACACATCATTTGTTGTTTTCGAACTTTCCGATTGAAAAATCAGGAATTAGACTTTCAGGTATAGGAAATAATGAATTAAACGTCATAGGCATAACTCATGTTCAGTTCAGAGTCGGTAATCGCACGTTTGCCGATACATTTGTTGTTGTAAAAAACATTAATATGTATCCAGCTGTTATTATAGGATACCTATCTATGGGAAATCAAAACATTATCTTAGCTCCTGCCAAGCATGGCGTGTATATCAAAGGGAAATTCTATAAGTCTTCTAATACCTTAAAATCAGTTTTGGATAAAAAGGAGACGACAAATGTAACCGTAACGTACGTTGAAGAACCAATAACTTGTCTCACTAATAAAGAAATAATATACGCGACCCAGCAGAATTCTCATTCACCCGTAATATCATCTTGCACGCAATCTATCGAACCAAACCTACCTTCGAATTTAATAGTGCAAATAAAGAAAACATTACCGGGATCTGAAATATTAATCCTTTCTTATACTTTGAAAACTAACGGATTGTCTGTCACATAAGCTATTTATACAGTAGGCTCACATCAACAATGTAATATTGAAGTCTGTAATCATTTAAATAACACTTTAGTCATTCACAAAAATCAACATATCTTGGATGTAGAAGTTTATAAACATCGTATTCTTACCGTTGCTGAAATCAAACACTCTCAATCAGTTGCGGATGAATCCCTTTTGCGATCTATTAAAAAAATAAAATCAGTAAGGACATTCAAGACGAAGAAATACAGCAGAAAATTTTTGAACTTTTAACTAAATATCAAGATGTTTTTTCCACTACGGATGGATCCTTAGGAAAAACAGATGTGATCGAGCATCAAATAAGGTTAAAGGACAAGCAGAAAATTATATATGTACCCTCGTACAGACTCCCTATGAAATTCCAGAATGAAATAAATGATGAAGTAGGTAAAATGTTAGAGGAAGGAGTCATTAGAAAATCAAACAGCCCTTATAATTTTCCTTTAATAGTTGTACCGAAAAAAGATCGAACATGGCGTTTCTGCGTCGACTTTCGTCGTCTAAACGAGGAAACGATCCCTGATCGATTCCCAGTGCCATGTACTGACGATATTTTGTCTTTGTTAGGTCAGAATAAATATTTTACCAGTTTGGACTTACTTAAAGGCTTTCACCAGATATCATTAGAAGAAGATAGTATCCCATACACAGCCTTCAGCACAGCCAGGGGACATTATGAATTTTTACGGATGACTTTTGGTTTACGTTGTGCTCCTATAACATTTACAAGAATGATTAACATAGTGTTTAGAGACTTGTTAGGGGATATACTGCATGCCTATATGGATGATCTTGTAATCTTTTCCAACACCTTAGAAGAACATCTACGTAAGTTAGAACTAGTACTACAGAGATTAAGACAACATAACTTAAGGGTAAAGATTAGTAAGTGTGAATTTTTCAAAACAGAATTAATATATTTAGGTTTCATGGTGTCAAGCCAAGGTCTTAAAGTAGTCCATGATAAGGTGTCGGCTATACGTTATTTTCCCATACCTATTAATGTCAAGGGAATACAGCAATTTCTGGGTTGTAGTGGATATTACAGGCGTTTTATACGCAACTATTCAATAATAGCCGCTCTTTTAACTGATCTTACGAAGAAGGGCGTAGATTTCATATGGTCTGAGCAACATCAACAGGGGTTTAATACTTTGAAAGATGAACTGTGTAGTTCTCCTATCTTAAAATTTCCTGACTTTGGTAAGGAATTCTTCATTGCAACAGACGCCTCAGACTTAGGAGTAGGAGGGGGTATTGCTTCAGCAATATGATAAACAATTTTTCCTGATAGCTTTCTATTCTCGAAAATTGAGAACTTCCGAAAGTAAGTATGCAGTAATAGACAAGGAAGGACTAGCTATTGTTAATTCGCTAGTGCATTTTAAGTTCATAATTTACGGTTATCCCGTTAAGGTTCTTACTGACCATAAACCACTAACAGAGTTCTTTAAAGGCTTCAACCACAGCCCTAAACGAACTCGGTGGCATTTGATCATTCAAGATTTTGGCGCAAGAATCGGGTATTTACCTGGGAAAGCAAATATCATTGCGGATGCATTATCACGCAACCCCGTGTCATCTTGTACGGAGCCTTTAGCTGAATTATTAGATATATCAACATCCATGCCTATTGTGAAAACAATATCTGAACAAGAAGATTTAGGCTGGAGCGCTGAATTGTTACAGACTGAGCAAAGAAAAGATCAGAAAATAGAAACAATTATAAATGCTTTGAAAGGCAATCATAAGGAAAAGGAATATATCAAGTATAAGCAGCAGAATTATATAACCAAAGATAATATTCTGTGTAGGACTGTGACAAGGAAAACCCGCAATACACCTCATGTAACTAACGACCAGGTAGTAGTACCAATCTCACTTATTTCCACTGTCCTGAATTGGTTGCATTCAAATCCATTACATGGACACCCGGGGTTCTCATTAATGTCACAGAAAGCCAAATCATTGTTTTATTGGCATACAATGCTTACAGATATTAAAAGACACATAGCTAATTGTCGCACATGTCAGGAAAACAAAGGGCATACGAAAACACCTGTCAGCCTAGAAGCTTATCCTGTGGACAATCAACCCTTTGAAAGAATACATTTAGATTTGTTAACAGGATTTTACGAGTCAGACAGAGGAAATAAGCACCTCTTAGTAATTATAGATGCTTTAACTCGATATACAGAACTAATAGCGCTTAAAACTAAAACTGCGATTGAATGCGCTAGGAAGTTTTACGAGTGTTACATTTGTAAACATGGAATTCCACACATGATAATCTCAGACTCGGGTGGTGAATTTGATAATCACTTTCTTACCTCATTGTGTGAATTCCTCAACATAAAGAAAATAAATACCATGATATATCACCCAGAGTCGAATGGGCTAGTGGAAAGAGCAAATAGGAAGATATTGAATATATTGAGGGTAACACTAGGGGGATCAGACCCCAACTGGGATATTGCAATACCGGTGGCACTGAGTACTCTGAATCATTCATATCATATATCAATTAAAATGTCACCGCATGAAGCATTGTATGGTACCCCAGTTACGCCTACAACTAATCTATCAAATCCTTTAAAAGAATGTATAAATGCAAGTATAAGTCAATATGATATCCTTCGAAAGAATTTAGAAGAATCACAAATCATAATGAAAAGGAATCATGATAAAACAGCGAAACCAACTAAAACATATACCGTGGGTGATAACATATATATTCAAATCAATGTACGAAAAGGGCTCAATTATAAACTAACACCTAAGTTTGAAGGCCCATTTAACATTTTGGAAACATTAACGGCCAATAGGTTTAGAGTTCAAAACGTATCCCAACCCACGGATGAGAGAATAGTACCATTGGCTCATATAAGAAATTAAAAGGAAAAGAGAGGAAAAGAAGTGAGGGAATTTTTTTTTTTTATTTTATGTGATTAAAAGTTTTCTTTTTAATACAGGAGTAATTACATATATTTTTCTCGTTACAGGTTTCCAAGATTAATTTTTTGTTGTTGGGAGTGATATTGTTCGCTCAGACATTTTTCTCGTGTGGGATGAGCTCTAAAACTAAAAGTATAAATTTTAAATATGGCAATATAGTTGAAAGACAAGAAGACATTTTTGTTACATCAACCAACGTAATTGTAGAAGTGAATATGCAAGCAATTTTTCTTCAAGAGAATGATGTCACTAGCTTAAGAACCGCCATTTCAAGGTTTTCTGCCTCATTGGATGAGTTGCATAGAAGACATTTTCATTTGACTACAGAGAGTTTGCTTGGATCAACATTAAAAGTTGCAGAGATGCCATCTGATGACTTGAAAAATAAGACTGATGAGACAGGATCTTTGGCTTATGACCTTTTGATGTGGACTGTAGGACACGAACATAAATAAAGATGAAATCCGTTTATTTATGCTGCATTAAGCATCTTTGGGTCTGTTGCAAGTTTAGGTTTAGGAATTTCAAATCGTCTTAAAATTAGTAATCAAAATAAGAAAATTGAGTTCTTGACTTATGAAGATGAATTGATTATGTCAGAACTAAGGAATCAGTTAGCTTCAATCAATAAAATTATGGATTTATTAAATGAACATTCAATTAATATCGTTCAGATTATGGAAGTACAAGATTTGTTGGCAACATTAACGTATTATGATTCAAAGATAGATCACATACATAACAGAATTGCACATTTCATTGAGAAATCCAAGGATTATGTAGAAGCTATCACGTTAGCAACTAAAGGTGTATTGTCGCCCCATTTGTTGCCTATAAGTTACTTAAAGTTAATTCTGGAGAACGGAAGGGATAAACTAGGCTATGTTCCTTTATTAGCCGAACATAGGTTAGAATTTTATTACAGCCTAATTACAGTAAACGTAGATAATAACAAGATTATGATTACAATTCCCTTTGATTCTTCTGATGCCTGGCAATCTTACAGGATATCACCATTTCCGACTTTCATGACGAATCACTCAAATCCAGTAATATCCAGTTTGACAGGACACGTATTGATTTCCCCAGACAAGGAAACATAAACGGTCATTAAAGACTTAAATCAATTAACTCACTGTTCAGACGCAATGGATAGAAAAATATGTACAGCTGACTCATTTGAATTCCATAAAAACTTAATGAATTCATGCGAGTTAGGTATAGTGCTAGACGGTGCTCTCTCCCATACAAGTGAAAATTGTCTGGATAAGCTTTATCCCTTTGACAATAATGAGTTCAATTGCAGACTGAACAATGGCTCATGGATACGATACGACAAGGACGGCTTCAATGTATCATGCCCTGACGGATCCACGTCCTTCACCCACATCTTCGTCGCAGCAGATGGTTGTATCGGGACTTCCCCTAATTCCATGGTGACTGGTCTATGGACACTCATCAGAGAACGAGCCTACTTCGCGAACTTCACGTGGACCTCTACAATGCCAGCACTCCCTCTCCCGTACAACAGACATGTGGCAAAGCGGTTGATGAAACTTACCGAAAGGGACCACCTGTTACCGACTTATAAGGAAATCCTTCACCACATACTACTAGCAGGATTGGCGTTTACGGTGGTGATATTTATCACCGTGAACATCCTTGTTTGGCGTAGGTTACGGCACAGTATGCAGCTACAAAGGAACGATTCGCCTAGTCCCGACAATACTCCATACTTGATTCAATTCAAAGCCATTAGAGTGGCCACCTCATTCGCTAAAGGAGTAAATTGTCGGGAAGTGTTTGTAAGAAAAGCTGTTAGTACGCTAGTAATATGTAATTGAGGAAATTTTCTACATTTGCATTGTTAAAAATACATTTAAAACAACATTTAAAAAAAAAAATAAAAAAAGATATAAATCATTTTTTCTCTCGGCATCTAATAAAAATATATAAGCCGGAATGTTAAAAAAAGAAAAGAGAAAAAGAAAAAAAAATATATAACAGAATCTATGGGCATCTAATAAAATATATCAGCCCTATATATAAATATATATATATATATATGTACGAAACCGTGGTACGTGTACGTACCAGGAATTCGTGTTTGTGCACTAAAAAATTGAGTATTATGTTTCTGACAAAGGTAACAATTATTTTTTAACAAGTTACTGAATCATATATAAGTTAGTAGTTTTTTTTTTTGGTACCATATAATCATTTGCTAGCAATGTACCATATATATGATCTTTGTTTTATCATGCATTTTTCTTTTTGCTTTGGTAATATCTTTTTCATATGCATTATTGTTATTATTTTTTAATGTGCCATTTGGACATTCGTCCTCGGTTGATTATGGCTAAAGTTAAACAAAGAATAACACATATGTCCAGTCACACCTAGTAACCATGTTTTAGCTTGTTGTTAAATTTTTGTGAAAAAATTGAGATAGCTGGCCGAGCTTATGTAATAATTAGAATAGTTAATATTACATGTTTAAAACACATGACGTAATATGTCATGTTGGATGAAGGAGCTAGCCGTGGGACTTACTGTAGTCATTCAAATCATAAACAGGACGTACAATGCAAACCTCGACAATGTGACATTCTTCTTAAACGTCAACACATTGTCTCAGCGTGTGAAAGTTTGCGACGTCACCGGAAGCAGGTGTCTTCCGAGTTTGTGACGAATCTAATATAAACTAAGCATACGATATCTGTGATATCGATAAGTTAGTCAGTTCATATCTATACTTCACCAGAATTGGTCATCTGACCAACCCAGCTTCCTCCAGTGATGGAGATGTTTAACTCTGTTGTTTTTATAGAATAAATACTTTAAAGCTAATAAGATGTATTCTGTTATCCAGTTACAGACATCTGAAACAACACATACTCAATGTGTGCTTATAACAGTAGCACACCAATATATATACAACATAATTATGTACAATTGTGTGCCACACAGTTGGTACATGGCTCCCACCCCTAAAAATGACATACTGCACATGTTAAATAGGGCGCCCTGATCTAGAGAGGCGAACTGTAGGTGGGTCATCTGGCAGAAGATAAGCAGGTTTTAGACGATCAATGGAGACCCAGTCTTCTTTGCGCTTAATGTTTAGTAGTAATGCTTTCGGACTGCGTCGGATCACAAGGAAGGGGCCCGTGTAAGGGGGCGTTAGTGGTGGCTTGCTAGTGTCGTTGCGCAGGAAGACGTGCGTTGCAGAGTGCAAGTCCGTTGGTATGTGATGCTTCGCTGGGGGCTTGTAAGTCTGGCGGCACGGAGTAAATTTTCCCACGACGTGACGTATGCGCTGGAGATCGTCGGAGGAGGTTGTAGAAGGAAAAACTTCGGCAGGGACGACCAACGGGTCGCCATACACCATTTCAGCTGCCGAGACGTCGAGGGCGTCTTTAGGAGTGGTCCTTAGTCCCAGGAGGACCCAGGGAAGTTGAGTAAACCAGTTGCAATCCTTGCAGCGGGACATCAAAGCTGCTTTGAGGGTGCAATGAAAACGTTCAACCATTCCATTGGCAGCGGGGTTGTAGGCCGTTGTCTGATGTAGGGTGATGCCCAGGAGATTCGCTAATGACGTCCACAATTGAGAGGTGAAAGTGGTTCCCCTCTCAGAAGTAATATGCTCAGGGATACTGAATCTTGAAATCCATCCAGAGAGTAAGGCAGATGTACATAAGGCGGACGTTGCAGTTTCCATGGGAATGGCTTCAGGCCAATGAGTGGAGCGGTCGATGACGGTAAACAGGTAACGATGTCCTTGTGATGTGGGTAGGGGGCCTACAACGTCGACATGAATGTGTGCGAAACAACACTGAGGTTGAGGAAAGGTGCCCACTCCTGAATCCGTGTGTCGTTGTACTTTGGAAGTTTGGCAAGAAGTACAGGCGCGGACCCAATTCTTAGCATCCTTAGAAATGCCGTGCCAAATGAACTTTGCCTTCAGCAGCTGTGCAGTAGAAGGGCACGAGGGATGTGAAAGGCCGTGAATGAAATCAAACACCTGTCGGCGCATGGGAGCAGGAATCCAAGGTCGCGGTCTACCAGTACTGACGTCACAGTGGAGGATGGTGTTAGAGTCTTCGAGAGGAAAATCTTCCCAACGGAGGGACGTGAGGAAGTCCTACAAGCTTGATACTCTGGATCCTGTTGTTGGGCTTCAGCCAGGGCGTTGTAATCCAATCCCAGTTGAACGGCAGCCAACGTGTTTCTTGACAGGGCATCGGCAACGGGATTCATTTTCCCAGGGATGTATTGGAGGGTGCAATTGTATTCAGCCACGGCGGAGAGATGTCGGCGTTGACGGGCAGACCAGGTGTCAGACTGTCGAGTGAAGGCATGCACCAGAGGCATGTGGTCTGTGCGAATGACGAAGGGCGTACCTTCTAAGAAATGGCGAAAGTGACGGACAGCCAAGTGCACCGCCAGCAATTCTCGATCGAAGGTAGAATAACCCGATTCTGCCTTGGACAGTTTTCTGCTGAAGAAGGCCAATGGGCGGGGCGAGCCTTTGACCACCTGCTCGAGTACTGCACCAACAGCGACGTCGCTGGCATCGGTGGAGAGAAGGAGAGGGGCGTGTGGGATAGGAAAAGTGAGAGCCGCAGCAGTTGATAGGGCCTTTTTTGCATTGCAGAAGGCTGCTTCTTGAAGGGGACCCCACTTCAGGTCCTTTGGCTTGCCCTTGAGGGAGGCGTAGAGGGGAGCAAGAGTGGCGGCAATGGCTGGCAGAAAACGGTGATAATAGTTGATCATGCCCAAGAATTCCTGCAGAGCTTTGACGGTCGAGGGCGCGGGGAAGTTCTGAACGGCTGCTACCTTCTCAAGGAGGGGATGGACTCCTTCAGGAGTGATACGGTGCCCTAAGAACGACACTTCGTTGGCGCCAAAGGTACACTTGTCGTACCCGACTACAAGGCCGTTTTGTTGGAGGCAGTCGAGCACGATGCGTAGGTGACGGAGGTGTTCCTCTTTTGAGGAGGAGAACACAAGTATGTCGTCCACATAACATACACAGAAAGGGAGGTCCCCTAAGATGCCATCCATGAGACGTTGAAACGTTGCCCCAGCATTACGAAGGCCAAAACAGGAGTAATTGAAGGTGTATGTACCAAACGGAGTGGTGATGGCGGTCTTGGGTATGTCTTCTGGGTTCATAGGCACCTGATAATACCCCTTCAGGAGGTCGAGCATAGAGAAAACCTTCGCTTTGTGCAGGTAGGAGGTCACATCGGCAATGTTTGGGAGGGGGTAGTGATCCGGTTTTGTTTGCATGTTCAGGCGCCTGTAATCCCCGCACGGACGGAGGGAGCCGTCTTTCTTCAGAACGATGTGTAAGGGTGACGACCATGGGCGGGAGGCCTTTTGGCAAAGGCCCATTTTCTCCATTTCGGCAAACGTCTGTTTGGCGGCTGCCAATCGTTCCGGTGCCAGACGTCTGAATTTTGCGAAGACTGGGGGTCCCGTCGTCTTGATATGGTGATAGATACCGTGCTTGGCAGGAACCGTGGGCGTTTGGTGAAGTTCTGGACGGAAAACTTCCAGGTACGACGTGAGGAGGTGGGCGTAGGCATCCGTGGGTGCGCTGATGTGGAGAGCGAGGTTAGAGGGGGCGGGTTGAAGAGGTGTCGACAAGTACGAGTCTGCGTTGACCAATCGTCGGTGGGCGACATCGACCAGAAGGTGGAAATGAGAGAGGAAATCCGCACCGAGGATTGGCATTGTGACGTCAGCAACGAGAAACTTCCAATTGAATTTACCGTTTCCGAACGATAATGTGAGGTTCTCGTAACCGTAGGTGGGTATCGCAGATCCGTTGGCAGCTACTAAGCGGACGTCGGCAGATGTAGACAGACTACGTCGTGCCTTGAAGAGTTTCTTTGGCAAAAGAGAACGACAAGCACCCGTGTCTACCAAAAATCGCACGCCCGTTCCTGCATCCTGTAAAAAGAAAAGAATAGAAACATGGGAGGCTACCGCCACAAGCGATGGCCTATTTACACGTTTTTTGGCCACTGACAATCCTTGGCACATTTCTTCGCGGTTGCCCCGAATCTGCAGTGGTAGTAGCAAAACTGTGGCGGATGGGAGGTAGTAAGTGGCTGTAGAAGTCGTTCGTTGGGGCGCGAGCGATTGGTGGGTGGTGGGCGGCTTTGTCGCCGCTTAGGCACGTCACAGGGTAGGCGTGTATGTCCTACGGCATTCATGTCAGCTTCGGTTGACGTTGAATAGCCATCCTCGTAGTCAGGGGTGGCGGCGTTGATGGAGGTCTTTAAGTGGCTGGCCATAAGGGCGTCGGCTTTGGTCATCAAGTCCTTTATGGGTAAACTATCGACATCGGGTATGGCAGCGCGTACAGGTTCGGGTAAACGGCGTATCCAAAGGGCACGAAGTAGGTTCACCTCACGAGGAGAGCCGTCTGCGGCAGGTTGAAGGCGAGCGATACTGGTCATTTCCCTGAGGGCAAGCGAAGCCCTTTGGTCCCCCAACGGTTGTTGCGAGAGCTGAAAAAGCTTTGCTATACGGGCGGCTGGTGACGGCGAGTACTGCTGCAGAAGGTATGTTTTGAGGGCTTCATACGCTATTGGGGTGTCTCCTTGTTCACAAAGCCAGTCGGATATTTCTGGGAAGGTGTCCTCGGGTATCGCCGCGAGAACATAATCCGCTTTGGTGGTTAAGCGAGTCACGCCCCTGATACGAAACTGGACTTCTGAGCGCTGAAACCAAGCAAACGCTTCTCCGGTGGCGAACGGTGAAAGTTTCAATGGGGCGGCGCCAACTGCTGGAGTAGAGTCTGTCTCCGTCATAGTACCAACAATGGAGGGGTGAGGGAGGTGGGGGTGGAAGGCAGTGGGAGCGAGTCGACTTCCGGGGTCACCAATGTGACGGGCCGAGAGAGGAGCTGTTAACTCAAAGGAAGGATGCAATCAACTAAGTTTTATTAAGGAACACTCTTCTTTATATACAAAACCTCAAGGCAACAGGACATGACCTGTTCGAGAGACAGACAATGTTACAGAGCAAAACGGAGACATGATCATTCAGGTTCTTTTTAGTGCGAGGGAAGAGCGCAGATACAAGCATAATATATAAAACATAATTATGTACAATTGTGTGCCACACGGTTGGTACAACCTTCATATTTTAAGGCTCCGCCCTTGTATATATTGGCATCCCAGGGTATGACACGCCCCCTGTATAAATTGCCTTCATATTGTATGACACAG
The DNA here is from genome assembly GCF_036898095.1 of Palaemon carinicauda. Taxonomy (NCBI): domain Eukaryota; kingdom Metazoa; phylum Arthropoda; class Malacostraca; order Decapoda; family Palaemonidae; genus Palaemon; species Palaemon carinicauda. Next base: position 21,511,665 of record NC_090734.1, on the reverse strand, counting down.
CTCTTGTGTTAATTGCCTTCTCTGTAAGTGACGGTCTCTGTACTAATTGCTTTCATATTTAGTGGCTCTGTCCTTGTATCAATTACCTTCATACTCTATGACACAGTGCCTTTTTTAATCGCTTTCACAGTGTATGCCACGGTTCCTGTATTAAATTTCTTTACATTGTATTACATAGGCTCTGCATTATATGTCTTCATAGTATATGAGCAAGTCCTTTATTTATTACATTCAAACTGTATGATACAGCTCCTGCACAATTTTTTTATGTTAATTGCCTTCACATTATCACACAGAGCTCATGCATCAACTACCCTTAGGAAAATCACCATTATGGATGACAGTCATTTTTCACAGTCGAAAGTCATTTTAAGTCTTCTTTAAGGCATTTCCCTTAGATCATTTGAAAGTTAATCATATAGTGAATGGTATAGGCAAGGGAGAGAATAATGTCATGGAGACTTGCTATATAAACATACGATCAGCGCTCAAGCATCCTGTCCATCAACCTAAGACTAGAAAGGACCAGGTAACAGCTGCTGATGAGTCACCAGGTAGACTTACAACACCCCCCCCCCCCCCGAAAAAAAACTCCTTGCAATCTCACAAGAATGGTAAGGTTGCAGACACCAATATTAAATATCGATGTTGACAGAGTATCAAATACCCATCTGAGATTTATCCAGACACGAATATCTCCAATATGCTACCACAAATCCACTGAGCTATGAACAGTAGTGGCTTTAGTGAATATCATTGGAGGGTTACTTTTCTAAAGATCACTTCAGGGAATGGGGTCTTTTCGCTCGTAAATTTGTCTGCTAGTGTTGCATTGTTGTCCCGTATAGAAACAGCAGACTATAATGCTACTTCTTAAATGTTTGAATTTTCAAGTAATAGAAATGTCATGAGTAAGTGATAATATAAACCACCTGCTTAGTGTCATACTATTTAATCATTGGTTAGTGTTCATTTTCTTACAATAAACTCCTCTATATCGTATGTACAGATGAATATACGTTTTGGCTTTAGTTTAACATTTCATATTGTTACTTGTGTAGTGATGTATAGCTCCCCAGTAATTCCTATTTGTAATATCCAAATTTGAGGCAGACTTATGTTATGTATATAGTCAAAACTCACTAGATCCTTTTTCTATAAATATATATCTGCCTTTTCTCATGCAAAGTGGTACATCTTATTAATCTTTGAATTGCTTTAGCTCTTCAAAAATGTT
>NC_090734.1:21497928-21502928 GCF_036898095.1 Palaemon carinicauda | reverse complement strand
AACCTTAAACACATTATTAAGAAAATCTAATATTGTATATAATATTGTATATATATATATATATATATATATATATATATATATATATATATATATGTATATATATATATATATATATATATATATATATATATATATATATATATATATATATAGGCCTATATATATATACACACACACACACACACATATATATATATATATATATATATATATATATATATATATATATATATATATATATATATATATATATATATACAGTATATATATATATATATATATATATATATATATATATATATATATATATATATATATATATATATATATATATATATGATTTTTCATAATCAGTTATATTGCATTGAATTATGTTTCACTTGTTAGGAAGGTTTATTTTAGTATATCAAATTGTCCTATAAAATATTTTTTAATCAGGATAGATATAATGATATACAACGTTAAGCCCAAATTTATAACAAATACAAAATTTTCACTCGAAGGAAAACGATCAATAAGAAAACAAATAACATATACACAGAATTTATGTTGATATATATATATATATATATATATATATATATATATATATATATATATATATATATATATATATATATATATATATATATATATATAGAGAGAGAGAGAGAGAGAGAGAGAGAGAGAGAGAGAGAGAGAGAGAGAGAGAGAGAGAGAGAGAGAGAGAGAGATGAACAGCTATATCACGTAAGTCTGTATAATAACAATATAGAGGTCATGGAGAAATAGCAGGGTAATAATGCTTACGGGAATGCCGATACAGAAACCGATGAAATCACCCTATTGACTCCTGCTTTACCACCCAAAATCGACGTGAGAGAGGGAGTTGGGCAAAAACGGTTTTGGTGACAACCACCACCCATCCCCTGTGGGAGGCGTCATATCCTCCCGTCCCAAACAGGCAGAATATAAACTGATCCCTCTAAGCTGGAATTAATTAATAGCTGTGCCACCTCCCCTCTTGCAACATCTGGGAAGTTGAGATGTGTTTCTATAATTTCATGTTAATCCATGATTAATTGTTAAATAAGCACATATGTCAAGAAAGTAACGCTTCAGTTCTCCAAACCTCCTGATTTGATTACTTTACGTCGTAAAGTACATAATTATTTCATAATCAATGATCTAGAGATTGGTGGCAGCGCAGCGGTGGGATTCGAACACACGCCTCCTGAGAGACTAGAACAACAGCGCATGGTGAATGTTTTATTTCCCTTGTCCAAAAAAAAAAATAAGATAATCATTCAATATGATTCTTTTTTTTAATATTTCTGTTACCCCTTGCAATGTAAATACTGCCACTATGTTAGTTCACTTTAATTTCACCAAGATTGTGTCAATGTATCTTTGCAGTTTCGCCTGGTACGATTCCTATGTGAACCTATACACTTTTTCCAGTATTAAATTTAGGGGTCTATAGGATAGTTTTGTTCATAGTAGTTGTTGTCACTTCAGGAGCAGGTGGACCTTTGCCAGTTGTAGGACCCATGGTCCATACAAATTACCCATGGAAGTCCCAGTAAAAGGGAATGAGTTGAGAACTACTCTATCAATTGAAGTTTTCCCCTGCCCTGCACAGAGATTATGTGTCTCTATTAGATATATTTTTAAATGTGCACCAATTCTTTATGACTATTATAATCCTAGGAAATGTTTTTTTATGTATGTGATAAAAAGGGTACCTTTATTCTTTTTTTTTTCCTTTTAATTCCACACAATATTATTCATTTGTAATATTCAAGTTTCGTTAGCCTGGTAATATTTTCTATGAAAACTGTGTATGAAAAAAAAAATATTCATGTCACAGATTATGCAATAATAATGCATCAGGCAACATAAAAGATTCAAATCAGGGGTTGGGAGAACAGAAACGCCACTTTCTTCACATAGTTGGTTATTTAACAATTAATCATAGATTAATTTGATTTAATGGAAAATATCTGAACTTTGAATTAATGGGAATATATCTAGAGGGGAATGGGCAAAAGTTACTAATTACAGTTTATGAAAGTTTTTACACTCATATAGTTGGAAAAAATATTTCATGGTGTCGTGGTGCTGACACGTTGCTATCCGGACCCCTATACATATTGGAGGGATCATATTATATTCTACCTGTCCGGGTTGTGGTATGATGCCCACCCCCACTGGTTATGGTTACTGTTGGACATGTCGTTGCACAAGTGGCACTCTCCTGAGTACTTTGTGCTGAAATCACAAAACCCACCACTGTCTGACTCCCTCCGTCGCGTTGATCTGGGGGTTAAAGACGGAGTCAAAAGGGTGATGTCAGCCTCAGCCGAGCTCTCACACCGACTACATTTCCTCTCTCTCTACCTATTCCGCTCAGCAGATATTTTGGTGCGCGGCCTGTAGAGTTTCACCACCATATCCGTCTTCTACCTTGGAGACTGGGCATGGCACCTGTATCCTGAAGGCGGACGCCACCGTAGGAAGCGGTACAATGAACCATCTTGCGACTACGACAGCTGTGCCACCTACTCAAAGAATAGAGTAAAACTATTCAGAAAAATAGGCCTCAGAACAAATAACGTTTCTGACAAGTCACCGCCCACACATACCAAGAGATGCAAATGCAAGGAGTGCAAGATTGCATCTAACAAATGTTTGAAGTACTTCAGGACTCTAAAAGCCACCAGTGAGCCAGATGTACCCACATCCAAGCAAAGGAAGAGCCCAGAACACCCTTCTCCAGTGCCTCCTACACCCCAGCCATCACCTGCCACAACTCCAAGGAATGAAAATACACCTCAATCCTCGCCGGCACCTTCAACTCCACTGCAGAAAGATGCAGCAACAGCTATGTTTTCAACCTCGGCGCCTGAGGGTTCGACAGCAATGGAAATAGATCCTGCTGAGACCCAGGCAGTCCCTTAGGGAAACCATTCCCTGGACTGTAATTGCACTATCTACCTCACCCAACTCCTGAAGGAAGCCTCTGCCATTGCTGCCAGTATTCCAAACCCTAAAAAGTAAGACAATAAACCACTCCCAAAGTTTAAACTACAACTAACTGACAGGTCAATCTCTCATGCCAACTTTGCTGACATGGCTGCCAAGCCTCGTATGTGTATCACAGCCAAACCTGACCGGAATGAAGAGCTTATTATCTCTGCAAAGGACTAGGAAACTGCCAGTTCTCTCCACGATGACCCATCCCTGACACTGCTCGACCCTGCCCTGATCCAGAGGAAAGCTGCTGTCGCCAGATATCCTGTCACCATGCCTCTCACCATTGCCACATCTTACAGCAACATCGACGGGGAGGTGTGCTACAAAAACAAGAACAATGTCCCTGTCAGTAAGCTGATAGCCACCTTCATCAGTCTAGTTCCATCCTCACTGGATCTAGGAGGCTCATATGCTTCTCCTGTCAGCAATACGGCCATCACAGGGAAGATTGTAAAGGACCCACTATTTGCGGAGTCTGCATCCAGCGTCACGACAGTGGAAAGTGTATCCAAGCCCAAAAAGAGGGTAAAGAGACAAAACAAAGTGCCTAAAGTCCTCCAGGACTCATCACGCTTGGAACAGGCGCTGCCTAGAGCGACTCAAGAGGATAGCAGCTATGAAGAGCACTTCCTCGCCCAAACCAATGCAAGCACCTGTAACACAACCGCCACAGGACCAGCGACCTTCTCGCCAAAGAAGACAACGCCAGCCGCCCATTGTCACTGTTCCAGACACATCCAGCCAGTGGATAGCAGCACCTCTCCCAACGCCTATACCTTCCAACTCAACCCAATTCCTTGCTCAACAAGTTGAGTCACTGTCATTGAAACACCTCATTCTTTTCATCTTCAAGATCCTCACCAGAGTCCTTTCCCACGCCAAGATCCCAAACTTCATGGAGATACTCCAATATTTCAAGCTTCCAGCGAGCGAGCAGGGATGAGCTTATTTCCTTAAACCTGGTCCTTTTCTCTCTGACTTAAATTACTTCATTCCTCTTCCAGTCTCTTCTACTTACTGGGACTTGCTGCTATAACAACTTCCTCTCGTAATGACAGACACTGTCTGCTAACCTTTCATTTCGTGGACCTAAAGAGGAGTCTCTCCTCTAGGTTACTTCCCTCCCTTTCACGCCACACACAGCATATCCCCCCTCTTGTAAAGTTAAAAATTCACCTTTTTTACGTTCTCGTCAACTTTTAAAAATTTACCCTTGCTTTTTCATCATTGCTGAACCCTGGGAGACCACCATACAAATTCAAAGTCTCCTTAGTGCAAGAGCCATGTCTTGCTATAGGCAAGGAAATCTTCTAGTAGTAGTAGTAGGTGATGTCATCAGCTTGTATGAAGGCATCCCCGTCAGCATTATTACCCCGCTTGGCAATAGCCTTCATGCAGTTTCTCCAGATGTCGTAGGCCATTACTCCCTAACTACTAGAGTGTTAACCTACAGACCTAGGAGATAGTTATTATCAAACTTGAACGATTATAAAATCATTGTAAACACTAAGGCCCACCTACTAATAAATTCTATGAAAGTCTGTGTACCTGAAATATGATTTAGCTTAATGCTGTATGGTAAATTATACCCAAATTGGAGAAGATTATGAAAACCCTCAAATAAACTAAAATACAAAGAGTGTCAATAACGGACAAATATAAAACACTGCTCTAGTAGCTGAGCTTGAATTAAAGTAAAAACACATACAAGTATATAGAGTGAAGGGAATGGAACAGATCTGCTTGTTGAGCTGGTCTCTCCTAATCCTCCCTGTTGAACTGCAGCTTTGTTTTCTCCTGAAATTAATAGAAATGCAGATAACTAAACATTATTCAGCATTTTTACCACCACTGCCAAAGCAAGGGCATTTTTGAGAAAATATGACTACTTTTTAAGAGATTCCAATTAACAGAGATTACTTGCAACAAGGACATTCACATCCGTTATCGTGCATTATAAAGATTATTGGGCAATTCAATGT
>NC_090734.1:21490428-21492928 GCF_036898095.1 Palaemon carinicauda | reverse complement strand
AAGGGAAGAATTCAAAAAAATAAACTACAGTTAACGACAAAAAAAAAAAAAAAAAAAAATATAAAATCAAATAAATCGTACTTGCATTTTGATTCCACCTCTTGGGGAATTTTGTTCCTTGAGCTGGGTATCGTGATACCAATAGATGAGGGTTGAGGGGCCGTACAATGAGGTCACTAAACAGGTCAGGGTCAGAGTTGAACCTTCTTCCATGAAGATTTCTCGTGGACCTTTGATGTGAACTCTAAGATCACCTGCAGAGATAAATATCAAAGAAGGTCAACTGCAGGAAATATCAATGGGTTATTATATTACGTCTTGTATGATACGTATAGAGGAGGGGAATATCAGATTGATTCTTAGATTACATCTTGTATGTCCTGCATTGAGGAGGGGAATATCAAACGTATTCTTAGATTACATCTTGTATAATACGTAAAGAGTAGGTAAATGTCAGATGGATTCTTAGATTATATCTCGTATGTTATGCATTGAGGAAGGGAATATCAAGCTGATTCTTAGATTGCATCTTGTATGGTACGCATCGGAGATTAAAATATCAAACGGATTCTTAGATTACACTTTGTATGGTATATATAGAAGATGGATATGCCAAAGGATTCTTAGTTTACATCTTATATGGTAATTGATGAATCTTAAGATTTAATGTTTATTATAGGACTCAACACCTGAGGCCCTATTGAGTTTGGCCTCAATGTTCTCAATTAATTTTTGGTAATATTTCGAAAATAGTGAGTTGTTTTATCAATCTTCTTTCACTTGGTTAATTTGCCTTGAACACCTCTCTTCTCCACAACCTATTTTTTTTTTCTTTTTTTTTTGCCGATACCCACCAATCAATTTATATATAGCTCTCTGTGTAAGATTAACCATTCACATATACTATTAATAGCTATATCTTGATCTCATTTATTCATTTTAGAATGTGAACAGTTGGTTATTATTATTATGGACGAGTAGTGATGGTAACCATTCAGATGAGTTGTGCTGGCCTAATTGGTAATATCCCGTACTATCTCGTTAGTTCCTTTGGTCGATGCAACCTCACCATCCTTTAGGGCTAGCATTGCGGGCTTGGGAGAGCCTATAAGTCTACCTGCTGAATCATCAGCAGCCATTGCCAGGCCCTCCCTGGTCCTAGCCTTAATGGCGTTTGGGGCTTGGCACTGATCATATGTAAATTGTTAGTCTCTAGGACATGGTCCTGCTTGCTGAGGCAATGTCATGTCCCTTGCCTCTGCCATTCATGAGCGGCCTTTGAAAACTTTTAAACAAGTTTCTCACGGGGCTGAGAAAAAAATCGGGAAGGTATAAAAGAAAACCCTCACATAAATATGATTAGGGGACAAAAAGGACTTTTGACATCTCTCACGGTGCTGCAACCTGCCCCCCCCCCCTACCAAAAAAAAAAAATCAGGAAGAAAGTACAATAATCTTTCATTAATAAAATAATGTGACAAAAAAAAAAGTGGAAAATAAATATAACCTGGGTATTTACTCTTTAATAGAAGTTAAAAACGTCAGATTATAAAGAAATTGCATTCACAGTTTTCAAACGCAAGCATAACTATCTCGGTTTCCGTAAAACTTTGTACAAACACTTTGTACACCCTATGGAGTCATTATCAAATCATGAGTTCGTGTCCAACGACAACCCCCCCCCCCTCCCCAATAAAAAAGAAAAAAAATCTTTTATTTATTTTAGTTTGGTAATATTTCAATAGAGTTCGCCACTTGGTCATTAAAATTGGCTTTTGCTAATTTAGCATCAGGATTTAAACTTGTAACAATAATAACACAGAAAAGAGAGGAATCCTTGTTAATTTAACATGAATTTTTAATAATAATAACTTGGACATTGGTATGAATCCTTGCCAACTTAGCCCATATATCTGATTTTTCAACAATAATCACTCAAACATGGGCAAGAATCCTTGCTAAATTACAATCTGCATCTGGTTTTCCAATCAGAACCTTGAATATGTGGGACCACCCACTATGAGCTGAAATGTGATCCTGAAGTTCGGAGGGTTATTCATGATAATGGGGACAAAGTTTCGTCACGATGGGGTATCTATAACATACGTGATGGGTACCACGTCATCACCTGCTACCACTGTCAGAGGTATGGACATTTTGAAAAAGATTGCAAGTCTAAGAACGATGGTACAGTTTGCGGGAAATATTCAGGAAAATATTCCAACAAGGAGTGTAATTCGCAAGTGTATAAACTGCACAAAGTTAAACAAACCAGGTGACCACATAGTAAATTCTAGAGATTGGAAAGCTTTTTGACTTAAAATAAAAAAAAAAGCTTGCAAAAATACTGATCATAGATACTAAGGACGTCATAAACTGTGACTATGTATATATACAATCTGTAGGTAATAAGACTATTCAAATTCGAGAATTGATAAACGGGATACATTTGGACATACAAGCATTTTCTGAAACATGGTTATATAACTTTGACAATGCA
>NC_090734.1:21480428-21482928 GCF_036898095.1 Palaemon carinicauda | reverse complement strand
TAATAATAATAATAATAATAATAATAATAATAATAATAATAATAATGAAAAATAAAACAATAATGATAATATATATAATAATAATATAAAGATGACAATGATAATATTAATAATAATAATAACAATAATAATAACTATAATAATAATATCAAATTAATAATAATAATAATAATAATAATAATAATAATAATAATAACAATAATAATAATAATAATAATAATAATAATTATAATAAAATTAATAATAATTATATAATAATAATAACATTAATGAAAATAATTATAATAATAATAATTATAAAAATAATAATAAAAATAACAATAATAATAATATTATTATCAATAATAATAATAATAATAATAATAATAATAATAATAATAATAATAATAATAATAATAATAATAATAATAATAATGATAACAAAAATAACTATAATAATAATAATAAGAAGAAGAAGAAGAAGAAGAAGAAGAAGAAGACGAAGAAGAAGAAGAAGTATAAGAAAAAGAATAATAATAATAATAATAATAATAATAATAATAATAATAATAATAATAATAATAATAATAATAATGAACAGAACCGTGATCTTGATTGAATTTTATTTGATTTTTCCGGGGCATAATACATATTTGTTATAATAACTTAGTGGTCATCTGGCAAGAAGTTTTGCTGTAATCCTGTAAATAAACACTCGGACAAACAGATCAACGCAGGTTATCTTATAAAGTTCTAGGCGTAGGTGATTCTATAAATTTGGTCAGATCAAAATATCTGTTGGAAACAAAGCACAAAGTTTTAAGAAACCTATTGCAAAAGATTCCACAGCGCTAATATGATTACCATGACATCGAATTTGCAACTAATGTTATCTGTACCAGCCACACCACGGCGATCTTAATGATGTATAGATACAATTTTCTTTAGTAGGGATAAAATATTATTTTCATGAATGCAAATTCTAACAATAGAAAGAAGTTAAAAGATGGCAAATTCTTTCATTGTGTAAGATATATTTACACCTGAGAAATTGATTCTACATGTGAAATCATTTGCGCAAGGAGAATGATTTACGATAATTACTACTTAATCACAGAGGTATATTCATATACAGAAGGTTCTCTTTTATGTAGTTACGCTAATTTAGTTTGAACGATTCCACCCTTAAAATAGTATTAGATATGATAAAACAAAATTCTATGTAATTTTTCATCGAAACTGATAACTCACACGGCTCTATTGAATGTAATAAATTTTCTATCTAATTTCAATGGGTAATGAAATAGCTAACATATCACATAATCTTGCTAATCCATTATGTAATAATTGCCTCAACCAACAAAAAATAGACATCATATAATTAGTAAGGCAAATGACAAATGTTCCACGCGGCTGTTATGTCCTTTCTTTGAATACCTGCTACAAATAGTTATGAAAAATAAATGCTAAACAAATTAAAAAAAAATTAACAAATTGTGGTAGCCTATGCGAAAAAATCTTTCCTAGCGAGCTGATGGACAGGAGTTTGAGTAACGCTAAAGCACGATAGTTTCTTGTAGTGTCGGCAACCTCACCATGTTCGTTAGCTAAGGGTGTATGGGGGAGCCTATAAGTCTACCTGCTGAGTCATTAGTAGCCATTGCCTTGCCCTCCATAGTCCTAGCTTGGGTAGAGAAGGGTCCTGTGTACTGATCAAATGCAATGTGGTCAGTTTCTAGGGTATTGCAACTGACCTTTGCCTCTGCTAAACCATTAAACGGAACATATCTTTGTATAAAAGCTATTATAGGCTAAATGTGAGAGAATACGAACCTCTGGATGTATTTTCATCAGTTTAAACCCCATGAATAAAGTGTATCAATTGAGCAACTCCCTTACCTGGAACCTCGCATCAGCCGAATATGTGTGATGACCTGTTGTGAGAATGTGAAGATCTCTTCTCCTTAGCCAGGTTACCTGAGGGGATGGAAATATTGGAGCATTGGAAAATTAGTTTTCAGAAAAGTTAATGACTTTCAGATTAAAACATTATTATTATTATTATTATTATTATTATTATTATTATTATTATTATTATTATTATTATTATTATTATTATTATTATTATTATTATTACTTGCTAAGCAACAACCCTAGTTGGAAAAGCATGGCTTTATAAATACTATGCTGGAACATTTTGAAAAAAAAGGCTTACAGAAATCTTAACGAATTTCTATATAAAACATTAGAGCAAATATATATCTGAAGTTCACAAAAAAGTTGATTATAGGAAAAACAAAATATTGCAGGATTTAAATGTAAGTTTCTTTGGAAATGTAAATGATTTTTCGAATAAGGCAATGGCACATTTATTTAAATATACTAGTTTTCAGAAATGTTAATGACTTTCAATATAAAATATTAGAGAAACGAGATATACTACAATTTCTGAAAAGTTAATAATCTTTTAAATAAAATAGCTCAACGTTATTACTAATATTAAAACTCTTCCTATATTTTC
>NC_090734.1:21465428-21477928 GCF_036898095.1 Palaemon carinicauda | reverse complement strand
CAAGTTTTTCCAATAATAATTATTTTGGAAACGCTCATTTTGTTTTTGTTATAATAAAAAATAATTAGTATTAAATGATATATAGAAAAAGGACACAATGAAATTATCATAAATTTATTTCTAATTAAAACTTGATCAAATCAGTTTAATTAAATGATGATATTGAAACAAAATATCTGTAAGTTTACAGACTGAAATGATATGAAATCGCACGTAAATAATCGATCATATTCTGATACTTGAAAAATTTATAAGTAAGCAACTTGAAGCATTATGCAGACCTCTGATATTTCTTTTTCCTTGTGTTACACTCGATCCCACCTAATAACTTTTCGATCTTAATTTCAGTAAGGGCTTGTTCTCTTCTTAGTGCTGCTAAGAATTTCCAGATAGTTGGATGACAACCAGAGACTTGTTGAAGAGATGCGCGGTGCCATCCTTCAATTATGTTGTTTGTTGTTTGTCTTGGGCAAATCTTCTTGCACCCTTTCAAAACAGGACCACATTTCAAAACACACTGACACAAATGACAAAAACACCCGTGATGATTACTAGATGGCAACTCGTCCTTAACTGCCTTTACATAGAGGGCTCAAAATCTGGGTTTACAGACTCAACATCTAAAGTCGGTCCTATTGTTTTAACAGTTCTAACCAAATTTCTATATGTTTCTTCTTTCTTATTCAGTATACCAAAGGTAGGACATAGCAGATTTTCATTCCATGAATGGTTTAAAGCTGATTGAAAATAACTGGCACAGTTTTGAAAGTACCATCCATAAAATAATGCTTGCATGAAACAAGCACACTGAGATTCTTCTGAGTTGAAAATACCAGCATTCTGTCTTCTACTTCTCCGGAATCGAACATCAAGAATGATTTGCCCTTGCTTGTTCTCATACCTTGTTCTGATAATATTAATTTGTTTCGATGATTCACAGTTGATCTGCATTGTTCTTCCTGCCTCACTCGATTGATTGATCGCTTTATGCAGCTGGTTTGCGGTAGAGCAGTTGCAATATAACCACTTAATTCTGCAGCTGCGTGAGACATGGAAAAAATTAGGAGAATATCGTGTTGTTCTTGCGTCAGTCTTTACTGTATATAAAAACTTCCGTGCCTCAACATTTGTCGAATTTTCAGTGATTATCTTTATCGAAAATAGAACTGATCGAGCCATCAGCTGTTATAGCACGGTCTTTGCACTTTTCAGCAAAATGCTGGCATTTCCAATAGACCTTTCACCTTACTTGCTTGTCCTTCACAGTAATAGAAATGCTCTTCCTTTCTCGCTTTAAATAGATTCTGCCATGAATCTCTCTCTCTCTCTCTCTCTCTCTCTCTCTCTCTCTCTCTCTCTCTCTCTCTCTCTCTCTCTCTCTCTCTATATATATATATATATATATATATATATATATATATATATATATATATATAGATATATGTATATAAATATATATATATATATATATATATATATATATATATATATATATATATATATATATATGTGTGTGTGTGTGTGTGTGCATATATATACAGTATATATATATATATATATATATATATATATATATATATATATATATATATATATATATATATATATATATATATATATATATATATATATATATATATATAGGGCCAGTGGAATGGCGGTGTCTATTAGGGCAGTGTATCCTACTTCTCATAATTCCTGCTATGAATGCGGATGTCATGAGATTCAGTTAATAAAATTTGTGGCAGGCATAACCACATTTTTTTGTGTTCGATCTACCAAAATCCCGACATGGATGATTCTATCTTCGATTGTCTTCTTACCATTATGGTTAAGATACAGAAGATGATAAAAAGGCGTCTTTTGTCTTTGTTGGTGATTTTAATGCTCACCATAGAGTGGTTAAGTTCTATCTCTCCCACCGATCGTCATGGCTTAAGAGCTTTAGATTTGCCTCTGAATCAGGCTGTGAGCATATCATAAGTAAAGCTACTCATAGGTCTGGTAATTGCTTTGACTTAGTATACACTGACACCCCTGGCGTTATAACAAGTAAGGTTTGTTTTCCAGTAAGTATGTCTAATCATGCCTTGATTTCATCAGTAGTGAAGACTTAGTAACCTGTCCCTAATGTATCATACTCTTGCAAAATTTACATGAAATATTTAAGCACACTGGAATGGGATTTTGCATGACCTTTTGTACTTGAATTAGTCACAATTATATAGTAGTGTTGATCCTGTTGTCCCTTTGAATGATAATCTAGTCAACATAATCGTATGCTAAGGTACCGACTGAAGGACAAACCGTGGTTCAATGGTGATTATAGACGTGCGTATTTGAAGAAGCAGGAGGCCTAATATCTTTGAAAGGTAAAAGATCAGATTTGACCTGGAATAACTATACTTAACTTAGAGCTTTTGCTCAGAGAGTTTATGCTTCAAGTGAAAAGGAATACAATTTAACCTTAAAAGAAACCCTTTCTGGTACAGCTCAGGAACATAAATGGTGGTCTACCCTTAAATCTGCACTCTTTGGTGTAGATGGAATAGTTCATCATTTACTTAAACTAGATGGCTCAGTCACTCACTGTCCAAAGGAAAAGACAAACATTTTGGCTGATGTTTTTGACAGTAAACAGACTAATGAAAAACTTGAACTTCCTCATTCCTGTTTTCCTGAGGCTAGACTAACTAGTTTATCTTTTCGATCTCGTGAAACTAAAGCTCTATTGATGGACCTTCATGTTTACGGAGGTGTAGACCTAAATGGTATTTTTCCTTTGTTTTTTATAAAGACTGCAGATTACTTAGCTCCAAAGTTATCTGGTATTTTGAACAAGTTAGGAGAAAGAAGAGCTTTAAGCACTTGTTGGAGAATTGATAATGTTACTCCTTTATGTAAATGTGTTTTTGATTGCTTAAGTCCAACTGATTACCGCCCAATTTTCCTAACTCCCATATTATCTAAAGTTTTTGAACGTCTTCTGGCAAAATGTCTTAATAGGTTTGATGAAGGTAATCATCTGTTCCCTAGTTTGCAATTTGGTTATCGTAAAAGCATTGAAGCATGTGATGCCCTTCTTACATTCTCCAATGCTGTACAGAAATCGCTTGATTGTGGTCAGAAAATTCGTAGAATTGGCCTTGATTTTAGTGCTGCCCTTGACCGTGTTTTCAAACTCAAACAGTTGGGAGTGGGTGGGTCGTTTCTTAGCATTATTATTGATTTTTTAAGTAATGGATCTCAAAGAGTTATTATTGGTATGAACCATAGTGAATATAGGAATGTGATATCTGGTGTTCCACAGGGTAGTGTTCTTGGCACATTACTTTTCATACAATATACAAATGACATGTGGTTTGGCCTAGAAAACAAGCTTGTTGCACATACAAATGATGCTACTCTCTTTCCATCAATTTCATCTCCTGAATGTAGATCTAGGGTTGCTGAATCCCTTAATAGAGATTTAGCTAAAATTAGTGCATGGTGCAAATCACGGGGTATGAATTTGAATCTTAATGAAACTCAAAGTATGATTGTAAGTAGGTCAAGGACATCCTCAACATCCGGATCTTAGTATTGATTCTCGAGAGCAAATTTACTTTTGAGTAACACATTAGGTCTGTGCCTTCTTCCATTGCTCTAAAAATCGGCTTATTAATAAAGTCTTTCGAGATTTTCGGTGATCAATATATTCTGAAGAAGTGTCTTAATTCTTTAATTCTACCTTGTTTTGAGTATTGTTCTCCTGTCTGGTGTTCAGTTGCTGATTTTCATCTTAATTTGTTGGACAGGAACTCACGGTCTATTGAAATTCTTAATCTTGATCTAGATATTAATATTTGGCGCCGTCGTTCAATTAGTTTATTACTCATGTTGCAACAGATTTTTTATAATTCTGACCATCCTTTACATTCAGACCTTCCTGGACAATTGCATCCTGTTCGTAATATTAGGTAGGCAGTTAATTCTAATAGCCAGGCCTTCTCCATCATTAGGTTCAATACTAAACGGTATTCTGGAAGTTTCATTCCATCTGTGACCAAGTTATGGAATGATATTTCTAATCGGGTAGTTGAATAAGTAAAACTTCAAAGTCCAAAGCTGCAGCAAACGTTTTTATGTTGAACAGGCTGACATAAGTCTTCGTATAGTTTATATATGATATATCTGTTTGGAGATTGTTACTGTTTTCAGAATGATTTATTGTTAATTTGTTCTCATCATTTATTCATTCCCTTACTCAAATCCTTATTTCCTTTTCTCGCTCTGCTATTTTTCGTTGTTGGAGCCCTTGATCTTATAGCATCGTGCTTTTCCAGCTAGGGTTGTATATATATATATATATATATATATATATATATATATATATATATATATATATATATATATATATATATAAAACTTTATATATAAATACATATAAATTTTTATATATACAGTATATATATATATATATATCTATATATAAAATTATATATAAATACATATATATATTTATATATACAATATATATATATATGTATGTATATATATAGTATATATATATATATATATATATATATATATATATATATATATATATATATATATATATATATATATATATATGTATATATATATATATATATATATATATACTATATATATATATATATATACATATATACACATTATATATATGTGTATATATATATATATATATATATATATATATATATATATATATATATATATATATATATATATATATATATACATATATACACATTATATATATGTATATATATATATATATATATATATATATATATATATATATATATATATCTATCTATATATATATATATATATATATATATATATATATTAATATATGTATATATATATATATATATATATATATATATATATATATATATATATATATATATATATATATATATATATAATATTATAATCTTCTACTACACCCATTGACGCAAAAGGCACAGGTTAGATTTCGTCATTTGTGTCTCTCTTGATCTTTCAAATAATATAATATAATGGAATATGAAAATATAAAAATGGAATAATATAATATAATGGAATATGAAAATATAAAAATATGTTCATCATATACATCTATCAATATATAGATATATATCTATATTTCAATATACTGTATATATATATATATATATATATATATATATATATATATATATATATATATATATATATATATATATATATATATATATATATAGATAGATAGATAGATAGATAGATAGATAGATAGAGATATGTATATATATATATATATATATATATATATATATATATATTATATATATATATATATATATATATATATATATATATATATATATATATATATATACATATATGTATATATATATAAATATATATATATATATATATATATATATATATATATATATATATATATACTTGTGTATAAGCATTATATGTATATATATATATATATATATATATATATATATATATATATATATATATATATATATATATATATATATATATATACATGTATATATTTGTGTGTGTAAAGAGAATGAATCCGTTGTGTCTGAAGTCGAAGCTATCATTTAAAAAAGTCCTTTACATACGATGGAATATCTGCTGCAAATAAAGTGACTAAGAATACTCACAAGATAATTTTGTAGAATATCACATGAAGAGCAAATCCTGACGAATGGGATCTACGAGTATTGGTGAAAATGACAAAATAGATATGACTGATTGCAATAATTACAGGGGCATCGCATTTACATTAGTTGTCATGAACATGTATAAACTGCTTATTTTAAAGAGATTAAAGAGAAAAAATTGGATGAACAGCTGAGAGATGAACAACCAGGATTTAGGAAGGGTAGAAGCTTTACGGACCAAATTTTCGTTTAAGGACAAATTGTACAGTATGCAGAAAAACTGGTGATACTTTTTTTTATTTCTGCTTCTGACAAGTATTATATATTATACTTCCCTTTGTAAACATGGGTTTATATGAGACAACGTTGATCACTTGTTATGGATAATTTAATTTTTGAATAATGTTAGATCGTTCAAAAAAAAAAAAAAAAACACTAAAATTATATTTGAGAAAGACAAAATTTAATATGTTTCTGTAGCACGAATCCCTTTGTCAAAGTGACTCCGCGAGAGTCAATGAGACTAGTCTTTCAGTTGTCTGCATGGATTGAAGGATTCAAACTGGGAAAGAGGGCTTCTTCGCAGAGCGCTTTGTCTAATGATAACAATTTATGCATTTAGTAAATAATTTCCAAGATATTACTTATTTTTTGCTTGTGCCGTTTTGTGTATAAAACTAACGTTTGTTAGGATCGTGATTTAAAAACTTGCAATAATTTATAACAACCCATAGTCTAGACTATAGTCAACGCTATTTATATAATTCCAGTCTCCAATGGGTTTCTTTTCATTTTCAGGAAAAATTAATAGATAAATACATGAATAAGAAAATATACAAACAAGCGAGGTGGCGAGTTATCTTCGCTATTAGAGATACAATTAACTCTACCTCTCTATTATTTTACTTTTACTTTAAAAACGTAAGACTATAAGCACGTCAGACATATTCAGCCCCACAAGTTATGTAGAGATTCTACAGAAAGACGATAACATCATATCTTAAATAATAATAATGATAATAATGATAATAATAATAATAATGATAATAATAATAATGATAATAATAATAATAATAATAATAATAATAATAATAATAATAATAATAATAGTAATAATTATAATAATAATAATGGATTAAGAGTAAAGCGAAAAATCTATTTTTGGGTGAGATAGCCATGTCGTCCTGATGGAAGGTTCCTTTCACTAGCTTCCAAGGGTATATTTGACTACAGTGATATTCCCAGAGAATTTAACTTAAGGTCTCCAGAATTCTAACTTCTGGCACCTATATCCTTAAACTTTCCTTTTAAGATATCGCATAATATCAGGGGACGTATTCTTGACACGCCACATAGCAATCTGCACCCCACATAGCGTTTACACTTCGAGGGGGAAAAGTGGCAACATAAAAGAGGAGCCGTTATAGAATTCTCCTCCTCAGTTACTATTTGAGTACTCAGATGGCGCCATAATCGTCGGCCATCTTTATTCCTTGTAATGTAAAGCCGGTACTTTTAGATACATTAATATCAGGAGGGATCATGCCAAGGCCTTTCATAGAAAGGAGGGTGGGTCCATCAGGACGACATGGCTATCTCACTCATAAATAGATTTTTCGCTTCGTTCAAAATCCGTTTTTTTGGCTCAGGCCATGTCGTCCTGATGGAAGTTTACCAGAGTATTAATGTGTCCGTAGATTTCGCAGTTGTGCCTTTAGACTTTAAGACAATCTTTCCATGGTCTTTTAGACCTAAGAGACCTATGACATTACCGTTATAGGTCATTTCTGCTAATCATATACTATGTTAGTGCTTCCTGCCCCCTACAGGGAAGAGTCAATCTAGACTCGGGAAAAGTCTCGAAGTTGCATATTTCATGTAACCCACCTAGCATTCAAAAGAGACATGCAGGTCTCACTGTATGTTATTAGCCAAAGTTTATTTCTTGTATTGGAACAAGTTTCTTCTAGCTAGAAAGGTTTGTATAAATGTAGGAACAAAATTACTACTTTTGTTCAATAATTTTATGTAGAATAAAAGGGTTTAAATGAATGCCCTCACATAATCTTTATTAGAAATGTTTAGAGCAAAAAAATATGCACAAAACAAATAACCATTTATTGTCAAGCAATAAATAAAGTTCAGTATACATTTATAATAATGTAAAAAATGCAGTTTCAAATCAATTTCAATTAACATAAACGAGACAAAATAAATCACAAATGCTTGTTTTAGTTGAAAACAAAACTTTGCCAAATCATATGATATTGTCTTAAAATTTTAATGTCTTTTCTGAAAAATCTATCGATTTACAATTGTGTAAAAAACACATGGCACCAGTGTTCAGTCTATGTTACATCACCTTAGTATCATGGAACAGTCCATAATGTCACCATGATTACATTTCACTTACCATGTTGCACCATAAAGTGCCAACATGTACATCCTTTAGAATTAGTCCCACATAATTCACTGTTCCTCGCAGCACTGAGTGACAGGTTTTAGCACACTACCTGCCACTACCACGAAACGCCTTAATTCCTGCACTTGCTTCGCATAGTGTTTAAAAAACCCTCTGGATGACTTCCATCTAGTAAACGAGCAAAGACTCTCGAAGTCCATAAGCTGGAAGAAGTTCAACGAAGAAGCAATCTTCTTAGGATCATGACCTGCGGGTGTACTGTCAGGATCAGCTCTGCGAATAAAGTAGGTTAGCTTCGCCCTTAGTTGTTTCAAGGATAAGTTTTAACCCGATGTTTCTCCTTTAAAGAGCTGTCCTCCCCTGAAGTCTGAAGTTCTGCGAAGATAGACCTTTAGACTCTCTACTGGACACAGTGAGACATTTTCCTTCAGAGGGCAGATTCTCCAGGGACCCCACTTCTTAATGGGTAGCTCATTCTTGGCGAGAAATGTTGGGTTGGGAAAAAGATTTTGCTCACCTGTTTCAGCAAACTGGATATGGCCTTCTTTCCTAGACAAGGCCACTATCTCACTAACTCTAGCCCCTGAGGCTAGAGCAAATAAGAAAATAACTTTCTAAGCCAAATCTTTCAAAGAGCAAGCCTCATTGTCCAAACTTGAGGCAAAACATAGCACCTTATCCAAGGACAACGAGATGGGCCTCGGAGGTGCTGCAGGTCTAAGTTTGGCACAGGCTTTAGGGATTTTGTAAAAAATTTCATCAGACAAGTCTATCTGGAAGGCATAAAGCAAGGGTCTTGTCAAGGCAGATTTACACGTAGTTATCGTGTTGGCTGCTAAACCTTGTCCATGAAGGTGGATAAAAAAAGACAAAGAGAAATCCAATGAGATTTCCTTTGGATTCTTGGCCTTGACGAAGGCCACAAATTTCTCCCAGGATGACTCGTATTACCTTTTGGTAGAACGTGACTTATATTCCTCCAAGAAGTCAATTCTTTCCTTCGAGATCCCAAAACTTTTCTTCACAGCTAGGGAGAGAAAATCATGAGATGAAAGTCTCGGGTTTTCTGTGATGAAGCGAAGACAGTCGGCCTCTGAACTTATTGAGACAGAACTGGGTCTGGCAGAGGAATCAGCATTGGCTGTAATTCCAAAATCAAGGGGAACCAGTTGCTCTGGGGCCACTTGGGAGCCACTAGGGCTGCTGTTCCCTGAAAAGCTCTCAGCTTCTTGAGGACCTTCATCAGCGGACTGGGTGGAGGGAACAGGTAAATCGTGGTCCATTTGTTCCAGTCCAGGGACATGGCGTCCACTGCTTCCGCTAGAGGGTCCTCGTACAGGGCCACGTATCGAGGAAGATCCTGGACTTGATGCAAAATGAAAGAGAATGATTTTGCGTCTAGGGACCATTCTGACTCTATCGGAGCTATCCTGGATAGAACATCCGCTGTCACATTGCGGAACCCTTGAAGGTGACCTGCTGATAAGTGCTATCTCTTCTTTTCTGTTAGTCGGAAGATGGCCAACATCACTTGGTTGAGTCGAGGCGATCTCGAACCTTGATGATTCAGACATCTCATTACCACCTCGCAGTCCAGAATCAGTCTTATGTGGACTGAAGGACGAGTGGATAACTTCTTCAATGTGAGAAAGACTACCATGGCCTCCAAAATGTTGATATGAAAAGTTCTGAACAGAGGGGACCAAGTTCCTTGAGCTCTGCGTTGATGGGAGTGACCCCCCCTCCCATTCCTTCCAATGATGTTCCATGTGTATGATGATTGAGGGTGGAGGTGGCTGTAGAGGTACTGACCTCTTAAGCTTTCCGGTATTGGTCTTCTTAGATCTCTTCGAGAGTTTGATGCATATCTTCTCTAGACTCCTAATGCATCTTTTAGCTGTGCTCTTAGCACTGGGTTTGTCACTGATGCAAACTGGAGAGATCCCAGCACTCTCACATGTTAGCATTTTGAAATCCAGCTGGATTTTAGAAGTCTCCTCTCCTCTTCTTTAATGGAATGGAAAGACGATGAGACTGTAGGTTCCAATGTATACCTAGCCATTGGAACCTCTGAGCTAGAGATAGTCGAGACTTTTTGGTGTTGATCTTGAATCCTAGATGTTACAGAAACTGGATCACTTTCTTGGATGCTTGCAAGCATTCTGCTTCCGAGGCTGCCCACACCAGCCAATAGTCCAGGTATGACACCACCTGGACACCCTGTAGGCGTAGTTGTTGAACGACTGCTTCTACAAGCTTCGTGAAGATCCTTGTGGCTATGTTTAATCCAAAGGGCATGGCTCTGAAAGTGTACTTTCTTTTTTGTAGCCTGAATCCTAGGTAGGAGGAGAGTTGGCGATACATCTGAATATGCCAGTAGGCCTCTGCCATGTCTATGGAGACTGTGAATGCCCTTTTGGGCAACAGGGCCCTTACGTGTTGAAGGGTTAGCATCTTGAACTTGCTGTTCTCGATAAACTTGTTGAGAGGAGACAAATCCAAAATGATTCTAAGTTTGTCTGAGTCCTTCTTGGGAACACAAAACAGCCTTCCTTGGAATTTGATGGACTTTGCCCTCTTTATCACCCGTTTGCTCAAGAGCTCTAGGATGTATTCTTCCGGAACGGGAGTGGAGTGTTGGAAGAACTGAGGAAATGTTGGTGGAGCTGTCTTCCAGCTCCAACCTAGTCCATTCTTGATTATGCTGTGGGCCCAGGGATCAAAAGTCCAACGATCCCTGAAGAGTCGGAGTCTTCCTCCTACTGGAAGCATCTCATTGCCTCTGATTTCCGGAGGACTTGCCTCCTCGACCGCTTGCTCCCCTACCCCCTCTTCCTCTAGAGGGACGTCTAGAGGAGTCTCTGCCCGAGCCCCTACTTTTTGGGCAAATGGTAGTGGTCTGCCTCTCATAGGCAGGAGTAAGGGCTGGTGACTGTGTCACCACTTGCTGGGGTACCAACTGGTAGGTGGGTTGAGGCTGTGCCACCATCTGTGGCGCTGTGGTCACAGGAAGTTGTTGTCTAGCAGGGCGAGTTTGCACTCTTGGCCTCTTTGTCTCTGTTCGGTTGGGGACCCTCATCCGGAGAAGACTTACTTTTAGACGACATGCCCCACTCCTGGAGAAGATTTCTATTCTCCGTAGCGGCGTTGTCGACTATTTCCTTGACTAGATCATTTGGAAACATCTTTCCCCCAGATATTGGAGGATATCAGCTTCCTGGGTTTGTGTTTAACCGCCGCTGAAGCAAACACGAACTCTCTACAAGCCCTTCTTGCCCTAATAAAGCTGTAGAAATCTTTCGTTAGGGTTGCCAAATGTGCCTTGGCCATGACCATGAACATATTTGGGGCTCTTTGCTCACTGGCCATTGCCTCCATAGACACTTGGAGGGACAGAGAGGCAGCAAGCCTCTCCTTTGTATCTTTGCTCTCTGCATTGGAGAAACTCAGACAACTTGGGGAGGTTTTCGTTGAACTGATGTCCAGCGATATCAGCCTCCAACTTCTCGACTGCAAAGGTGAGTTGGATATCTTTCCAGTCCTTATCATCTGATGGCAAGGCTAGGGAAAGGGGCTTACACTCTTCCAGTGTAGGGCAAGGTTTACCTGCTTCTACTGCTTTAACCACCGCCCTGAAAGATTATTCTGCAAAGGGGAAACCCATGGTTGTAGGAGCAAGAAAAGAGGGATGCTTCTTACTCAGGGCCGGCACCTTGGAATTGGTGAAGCCCTTGTCCTTCAGGCTGCTGGCTAGCAAAGCCTGAGCCTTTGAATGGTCAAGCACTATGACCTCCTTAGGCTCTGTCTCCTCCTTGGACACCGGTTACGCACTAAGACGAACAAAGCAGTCTGGATAGGACTCAAAGCTGGGCCAGAACTCAATGTCCTCAATAGGGACAGCTCCCAGCTTTTCCGAAATAAAGATCTTTCCATTAGTTATGGGCATATACTTGGCATGCCTCCATGGGTTAACCTCGGAACACGAGGGAAGATTCTTAACATTGAGTCTCCGTTGAGACCCACAGGAAGCTGTAATCCAATGAATCTCCTTCCTGAATTCAGCTTCCCTATGTTCGCTCTTCTTCTCATACATCTCCATCATTGCTTTGATGGCAGCCAGAGTGTCGTCCGACTTCGTAGGTCGAGGAGCGAAGGATGTAGAGGGTACAGGTTTTGGGGTAGGAACCAACAAAACAGATACTGTTTCGACTTCCTCCTCTTCCGTCTCAGGAGCCACTGTTGACTCCTCTTCTCGACCTTCCACCAGAAGGTCCTTTTCGGTGTCCTCTGACACCTCTGACATCCTCTCATCGTCTAGATGGATGTCCTTCATCGCATCCAAGACATCCGTGTCAACGGATATCTGGAGGCAAGGGATCTCAGGGTGAGGCCGAGGAATA
>NC_090734.1:21437928-21460428 GCF_036898095.1 Palaemon carinicauda | reverse complement strand
GCAATTCATATATCTTACATATATAAATTGCCTAATATCTTCATTTAAATTTAATAGCACCAGAAACACCTATTATATCATGCAAGAGAGTAAACAAAAACGCCT
The DNA here is from genome assembly GCF_036898095.1 of Palaemon carinicauda. Taxonomy (NCBI): domain Eukaryota; kingdom Metazoa; phylum Arthropoda; class Malacostraca; order Decapoda; family Palaemonidae; genus Palaemon; species Palaemon carinicauda. The sequence continues at coordinate 21,460,323 of NC_090734.1, read as the reverse complement.
AGGCTAGGAAGCCTAGCGTAAACAAGATCGGCCACCTAATTCACTGAAACTAAAGAGAATACTATCGGCATAATATAATTAATTCATAGCAATGAAGACTACATAGCTAAATATAATTCTTTAAGCTATTATACATGGAAAGTTGTTCTGACTAACAAAATAACACATGCGTTACGAACGACAGCGCCGAAGGCGCCTCCGGTCCAGGCAATAGCTCTGCCAAAAACATAATATAATTCGATTAATTCTTTACTTTACAGCCAGAGCTAAATTTATACAATATAAGAAATAAATACTCAACTTTCCAGAGACAGAAGAAGCTGGAGATTGCATGATAAACGGATTTTGAGCGAAGCGAAAAATCTATTTTTGGGTGAGATGGCCATGTCGTCCTGATGGAAGTTCCTAAAGGGTAGCTTCCTTGGGTATATATAACTACGGCGATATTCCCAGAGAATTTACCTTAAGGTACCCAGAATTCTAACTCCTGGAGCGAATATCCCTGATAAAAGAACCAGGGATATCGCAAAATATCAGAGGACGTATTCTTGACACGCCACATAGCAATCTGCACCCCGAACAGAGTTAACACTTCGAAGGGGTCAATTGGCCAGAAAACGAAAATCAGAAAGAAAGGAGAGCCGCTTGCAAGGTATCTCTCCTCTCCCGTTTCGTAAGCGTGCATTGCGCTGCTCACGGCGCCATCTGTATTCCTTGTAGCAATACACGAGGTGCTACAGATACTGTATGTAGGGAGGGGACCTACAGCCCTTTAGAAGAAAGGGAAGGGCGGGTCCATCAGGACGACATGGCCATCTCACCCAAAAATAGATTTTTCGCTTCACTCAAAATCCGTTTTTTGGGCTCAAGCCATGTCGTCCTGATGGATGTATACCAGAGCATTACTGTATCTGTGGATTCTCAAAACGTGCCGTACTCGCCGAAGGTATATCCCGGCCAACTAGACCTAGAGACCTAAGATGTTACCGTTATACATCTTTTCAACTAACCATACAATTAAAGAAATTCAAGGATGAGGCAACTTTCCTCGGATCGTGACCTGCGGGTGTACTGTCTGGATATGCTCTGCGAATAAAATAGGTGATTTTCGTCCTAAGTTGTTTCAGTGATAGATTTGAGCCTGATGTTTCTCCCCTGAATAGTTGACCACTCTGAAGTCTGAAGTTCTACGAAGATAGACCTTTAGGCATTCCACTGGACATAGAGATGCATCTTCTTTCACAGGGCAGATTCTCCAGGGACCCCACCTGTTGGTAGGTAACTCGTACTTGGCGAGAAACGTAGGATCCGGAAACAGGTTCAGTTCTCCCCCATCCAAGAACTGAACACGACCCTCCTCTCTCGAGAGGGCTACAATTTCACTAACCCTGGCCCCCGACGCCAGTGCAAATAGGAAAATAACTTTTTGGGTCAAATCCTTTAAAGCACACTCCTCATTGTTCAACAGCGAAGCGAAATGAAGAACCTTATCTAAAGACCATGAAATGGGCTTTGGAGATGCTGATGGTCTGAGCCTAGCCCAGGCTTTCGGAATTTCATTAAAAATATCGTTAGAGAGGTTAACCTGGAAGGCATATAAAATGGGTCTTGTCAAAGCAGATTTACACGTTGATATTGTGTTGGCTGCTAACCCTTGACCATGGAGGTGTTTGAAGAAAGATAAGCAGAAGTCCGTCGAGATCTTTTGCGGATTCTTCGCCTTGACAAAGGCCACCCATTTCATCCATGATGACTCATATTGCCTTCTAGTAGATTTGCACTTATATTCCTCTATACTGTCTTTCGAAATCCCGAAACGTTTTCTCACCGCTAGGGAGAGAAAATCATGAGCTGCAGGTTCCGGGTTTTCTGTGATGAAGCGCAGACAGTTGACTTCTGAACTCGCTGGGTCAGAACTGGATCTGGTAACGGTAGACACTTCAGCCGTAGTTCCAATGCCAGAGGGAACCACACGCTGTTCGGCCACTTGTGAGCCACTATTGCCGCTACTCCCTTGAAAGATCTCAGTTTGTTGACGACCCTCAATAGAAGGTTGTGAGGAGGGAACAGATAAATCCTGGACCATCTGTTCCAGTCGAGGGACATCGCGTCCACTGCTTCCGCCAAGGAATCCTCGTACGGGGACACGTAAAGGGGTAACTTCTTGTTTTCTTTCGTAGCAAAGAGTTCTATCTGCTGTTCTGGGACTTGACTAAAGATGAAGGAGAATGATCCTGCGTCTAGGGACCATTCTGACTCTATCGGTGTGAACCTGGATAGAGCGTCCGGTGTCACATTGCGGACTCCTTGAAGGTGAACTGCCGACAGGTACCACTTCTTCTTTTCCGCCAGTCGAAAGATGGCCAACATCACCTGGTTGAGTGGTGGTGACGTCGATCCTTGTCGATTCAAGCATCTCACAATCACCTCGCAGTCCAGCACCAACCTTATGTGGATCGAGCGACGAGGGGAGACTTTCTTCAAGGTAAGGAGTACTGCCATAGCTTCCAGAAAGTTTATGTGAAATGTCTTGAATAGATTGGACCAAGTTCCTTGGGCCTTCCTCCGATGAGAATGACCTCCCCACCCTTCCTTCGAGGCGTCTGTGTGAATAGTCAACGAGGGGGGAGGTGGCTGAAGAAGTACCGACTTTTTTAGTTGCCTGACTTGGGACCAAGGCCTGAGAAGCGTACATAGACGAAGTGGAACTGGTCCTATCAGATCTCTTCGCGTGTTTAATGCATAACTTCTCCAAACTCCGGTTGCATCCTTTAGCTGTGCTCTTAGCACCGGGTCTGTTACTGAGGCAAACTGGAGAGAACCCAGCACTCTCTCCTGTTCGCGTCTTGATATCCTTTCGGAATCCAGAAGTCTCTTGACAGAACCAGCTATCTCCTTCCTCTTCTTCGCTGGGATGGAGAGTTGGTGTGACACTAGGTCCCAGTGGATTCCCAACCACTGGAACTTTTGAGATGGAGAAAGTCGAGACTTTTTTCTGTTGATCTTGAAGCCTAGATACTCTAGGAACTGAATCACCTGTAGGGAAGCTTGCAAACATTCTGTCTTGGATGCTGCCCACACCAGACAGTCGTCCAGGTAGGCTACCACCTGGATTCCCTTTAGGCATAATTGTTTGAGAGCTCCACTCGCAAGCTTCGTGAAGATCCTTGGGGCTATGTTTAGCCCAAATGGCATGGCTCTGAAGGCGTAGAGCCTTCGATGTAGCTTGAACCCTAAGTAGGGGGAGAGTTGACAATTGATTGGAACGTGCCAATAGGCGTCTGACAAATCTATGGAGACTGAAAATGCCCTCATGGGCAGTAAGGTCCTTATGTGTTGCAGTGTTAGCATCTTGAACTTGCAGTTCACTATGAACTTGTTGAGTGGCGGCAAGTCCAGAATGACTCTGAGTTTTTCTGAGTCCTTCTTGGTAACGCAAAACAGCCTCCCTTGGAATTTGATGGACTTTACCCTTCGGATTACTCTTTTCTCCAACAGTTCTTGAATGTACTCCTCCAGAACGGGGGTGGAGTGTTGGAAAAATCGAGGGCACGGGGGTGGAGTACTGTACCAGCTCCAACCCAGTCCATTCTTGAATAGGGTGTGGGCCCAGGATTCGAAGGTCCACCGATCCCGAAAATTCTGAAGTCTCCCTCCTACCGGTATCATCTCACTTTGACTGCTGTTGCCCTGAGGCCTTGCCTCCTTGACCGCGACCACCCCTGAATCCCCTCCCCCTTGAGGGGCGTCTAGATGAACCTCTGGCTGCTCCTCTAGGCTTCGCTCGAAAGGTAGTTGACTGCCCTTCGAATGCTGGGTTAAATGCCGGAGACTGCGTCGACACGGCTTGGGGTACCCACTGGTACGTGGTCGGGGTTTGTGCCACCATCTGGGGCACTGTAGGCATAGGAAGTTGCTGCTGCTGCTGCTGTCTGAATGGCTTGGCTGGCAGAGAGGGTAGCCTAGTCTTCTTAGTCTTCCTCTTTGGTTGGGGACCCTCATCCGGGGAATACTTTCTCTTGAGAGATAGGCCCCACTTCTGGAGAAGGTTTCTATTCTCCGTAGCGGCCTTATCTACAACCTCCTTGACCGCTTCACTAGGGAAGAGGTCTTTGCCCCAAATGTTGGAGGAGATTAGCTTCCTTGGCTCGTGCCTCACCGCAGCCGAGGCGAACACGAACTCCCTACAAGCCCTCCTAGCTCTGACGAAGCTATTAAGGTCCTTCTTCACTGTGACTAGGTGTGTCTTAGCCACTACCATGAACATTTCATGGACCTTGGGGTCACTTGCCATTGTCTCTAGAGTCGTTTGATGAGACATTGATGCAGCAAGTCTTTCTTTTGTCTCAAGCTCCCTTCGCAAAAGAAAGTCAGACAGCTTGGGGAGGTTCTCACCGAACTGACATCCGGCAATATCAGCCTCCAACTTCCCGATTGAGAAGGTAAGATGGACGTCCTTCCAGTCCTTGTGGTCCATGGGTAGGGCCAAAGACAGAGGTTTACACTCCTCCAAGGAGGGGCATGGCTTACCTGCCTCGACTGCTTTCAGCACAGCCGTAAACCCTTTCTGCATAAAGGGAAGGCTCTCAAAGGAGAGGACACAAAGGAAGGGTGCTTCTTACTCAAAGCAGGTACCTTTGAGTTTGTGAAGCCCCTCTCTTTCATTGAGCTTGACAGTAAAGCTTGAGCCTTAGCGTGGTCCAAAACTATGACCTCCTTCGGCTCCGTTTCTTCCTTTGAGGCTGGTTCCTTCCTCAGACGGACATAACAGTCCAGATACGGCTCCTTGCTGGGCCAGAATTCCACCTCCTCAAGGGGGACTGAGCCCAACTTCTCCGAAATGACGATTTTTCCCGTCGTCATAGGCATGTGCTCGGCATACTTCCAAGGGTTGGCATCTGAGCACAAAGGAAGGTCTTTCACGCTGAGCTTCTTCTGGGGCCCACGTGATGCTGCAAGTCTCCGCATCTCCAGCTTCATTGCAGAAGCCTTCTCATTATTTTCCCTCTGCATCTGTTGGATCATTCCCACGATGGAGGAAAGGGTCTTTCCCAGCTCATCTGGGAGAGAGGACGATGTTGAGGGAATAGGTTCAGGGGCCTGAACCGGAGTAGCCGATACCTCGTCGACCTCTTCCTCTTCATTGTCTGGAGCCTGCTCTTCATCCTGGTCTTCTGCCAGAAGGTCATCTTCCAAACGCTCAGACACCTCCAACATCCTATCATCCAATTGGATGTCCTGCAGGGCGTCCGCGACTTCAGCATCCACGGGGATCTGAACCACTGGTATCTCCACTTGAGGCTGGGGAATCACTGCCTCAGCTGACGCCTTGGGGAAAAGGTAAGCCCTCATCTTCTTACTTGGAAGATAGGGCCCAGAAGTGTTCTTCTGAAAGCCCCTTACCCAGGTACGAAGCTTCTCCCTTGCTGCGTCCCTTGACTCCGCCGTCTTAGGGGAATCAAAAGTCTCAGTAATCAGGTTTGTGCACACAGTACATACCTACGGGTCCCAATACCGGAGATCACCTTTGGAGACTGCGCATGCTGCGTGCCTCCTACACAAATCATGTCCGCAGAAGTTCTTGCTGCGGACGTTGCAGAAAACGCTTCCACACTTAGGATGGTCCTCCTGTAAAGAGAAGAAAATTCCATGAGTATCAAGTGAACTACGTATAACTAGATATACTTAGCTTAGCATAGCTAAACTAGAAAGAAAGACACACACTTGTATTTCCCGCCCTGTCAATTGCTGCAACCTTCCAGATAATAAAATCGTATGGTTAATCTATTCTAGAGCAACCAATAACTAATTTCCAGAGGAAACAGGTGTAGCTCACACCCAAAAAGTGATTTTAAAATGCTGGATAGTAGACAAGAAAGAACTCACTTTCTTTATCTGTAAGGTTACTCCAAAGGGCTGTACAAGACAACACAAAAGTGTTAGAAAAACTTAGTGTTGTAACAAATACTATACTATAGTTTTCTCCCTACAGTATATACTATACTGAAAAATACTGGCTACAGTATAGAAGGTAATATGCCGGCTGGCCGGCACTCAGGCCGGCAGCCGGGCTGGGTACAACACTAGAAGAGAAACAGAATGGATGCCGGGATAAGAGACTGTACCTCCTCATAACCCTGCAACCCGAAAGAGTGTACATAAGGAAGGGGAGAATATAACTTCAGGCTTCCTGACCAATGCCATCTGGCTCTTCAGACAAACATGGATGAGAGACCAAGGGAGGTCCGGGCAGCACTCAAAGCAGAAGACCCTTGCCGGCCGGCACGCGCTGCCGGCCGGCAAGGGACTGAGTCAACCCCACATCCTAACCTATGCTAGGTACAGATGTAGAATGACGGACAGGAATGCAATGGCTTGGCCATCACAAAGGAAAGAGGGGGAAAGGGAGAAGAGGGTCCTGCCAACCTTGCTCTAATAATGAATCACCCGCAGCCAAGAAAACTCATCTTAGCCTAGGGGAGATCCGAGGAGGGAGGGCTGCAATACTTGCCAACTCCCTCGGAACCAAAGCAAGGAAGGCGTTGTTATTCACAGAAAAGAGGATCTCATCCTCCACACCGAAAGCAACAACACTGGACTAGTCTGCTAGATCACAAAAAGAAGGAATCATCTCGTACAGAAACCTTCGAAAGTGAACTAAGGAGACTAAGCCTCCTATGTCTGTTGTCAGTCTAGCAAGGGAATCTCAACAACAAGCTAGCCAGAAACAGACTCAGACTAAGAACTCTGATGTCCTGCCCCCTTCCTGAAGCCAGACTTACTGGAAACAGGAAAGAAAAGAAACACCCTAATATAGTTGTATCTAAAGTCAATTCAGATAAACCATTAGGGTTAAGCCCAAGGCTTAAACGGAGGGAAAGGGATTGCACACCCTCTCCGAAGAGAAGAGAGCAACCGGGGAGTGTGAGAAAGTATACTATGGCCCCATAGACAACTAGCCTAGGCGCAAAGAGAATCGATTACCTAAATCACCGAAACTCACTCGTATACTATTTTGGAAGAAAATCAACATAATCTTAAATGTATAAAACTGCCTAAAGCTTCAATAAAATTTTAAAACCCTCGGAAATCTGAATATTATGCAGGAAAGTACTCGGGCCAAACGACTAGGCCACAAGGTCTAGCATAGGCCAGAATCAGCAAATCCTTCGCCAAAACAGAAATACTAGAAGCATCATATAAAGAAATCCTATGTAACGCTGAACAGCTAAAATCATTAGAGTGAAACAGCCGGGAACGTCGCTCTGGCTAACTAAATAACTCATACCTAGCGAGCGACAGCTTCCAGGACGCCTCCGGTAGGCAACAACTCTTGTAACAACGATATCACTATCAAATCAGTTTTAAAATTACCAAGAGCTTACATTTATACATAAAAGAAATAATACTCAACATATCAGAAGCAGAAGAAGTTGGAGAAAGCATTATAAAGTTGAAATAATCCAAGAATTGTGAGAAACACAGGGAAAAAACACCGAGTTATTGGAATGGAAAGACGATGAGACTGTAGGTTCCAATGTATACCTAGCCATTGGAACCTCTGAGCTAGAGATAGTCGAGACTTTTTGGTGTTGATCTTGAATCCTAGATGTTACAGAAACTGGATCACTTTCTTGGATGCTTGCAAGCATTCTGCTTCCGAGGCTGCCCACACCAGCCAATAGTCCAGGTATGACACCACCTGGACACCCTGTAGGCGTAGTTGTTGAACGACTGCTTCTACAAGCTTCGTGAAGATCCTTGTGGCTATGTTTAATCCAAAGGGCATGGCTCTGAAAGTGTACTTTCTTTTTTGTAGCCTGAATCCTAGGTAGGAGGAGAGTTGGCGATACATCTGAATATGCCAGTAGGCCTCTGCCATGTCTATGGAGACTGTGAATGCCCTTTTGGGCAACAGGGCCCTTACGTGTTGAAGGGTTAGCATCTTGAACTTGCTGTTCTCGATAAACTTGTTGAGAGGAGACAAATCCAAAATGATTCTAAGTTTGTCTGAGTCCTTCTTGGGAACACAAAACATCCTTCCTTGGAATTTGATGGACTTTGCCCTCTTTATCACCCGTTTGCTCAAGAGCTCTAGGATGTATTCTTCCGGAACGGGAGTGGAGTGTTGGAAGAACTGAGGAAATGTTGGTGGAGCTGTCTTCCAGCTCCAACCTAGTCCATTCTTGATTATGCTGTGGGCCCAGGGATCAAAAGTCCAACGATCCCTGAAGAGTCGGAGTCTTCCTCCTACTGGAAGCATCTCATTGCCTCTGATTTCCGGAGGACTTGCCTCCTCGACCGCTTGCTCCCCTACCCCCTCTTCCTCTAGAGGGACGTCTAGAGGAGTCTCTGCCCGAGCCCCTACTTTTTGGGCAAAAGGTAGTGGTCTGCCTCTCATAGGCAGGAGTAAGGGCTGGTGACTGTGTCACCACTTGCTGGGGTACCAACTGGTAGGTGGGTTGAGGCTGTGCCACCATCTGTGGCGCTGTGGTCACAGGAAGTTGTTGTCTAGCAGGGCGAGTTTGCACTCTTGGCCTCTTTGTCTCTGTTCGGTTGGGGACCCTCATCCGGAGAAGACTTACTTTTAGACGACATGCCCCACTCCTGGAGAAGATTTCTATTCTCCGTAGCGGCGTTGTCGACTATTTCCTTGACTAGATCATTTGGAAACATCTTTCCCCCAGATATTGGAGGATATCAGCTTCCTGGGTTTGTGTTTAACCGCCGCTGAAGCAAACACGAACTCTCTACAAGCCCTTCTTGCCCTAATAAAGCTGTAGAAATCTTTCGTTAGGGTTGCCAAATGTGCCTTGGCCATGACCATGAACATATTTGGGGCTCTTTGCTCACTGGCCATTGCCTCCATAGACACTTGGAGGGACAGAGAGGCAGCAAGCCTCTCCTTTGTATCTTTGCTCTCTGCATTGGAGAAACTCAGACAACTTGGGGAGGTTTTCGTTGAACTGATGTCCAGCGATATCAGCCTCCAACTTCTCGACTGCAAAGGTGAGTTGGATATCTTTCCAGTCCTTATCATCTGATGGCAAGGCTAGGGAAAGGGGCTTACACTCTTCCAGTGTAGGGCAAGGTTTACCTGCTTCTACTGCTTTAACCACCGCCCTGAAAGATTATTCTGCAAAGGGGAAACCCATGGTTGTAGGAGCAAGAAAAGAGGGATGCTTCTTACTCAGGGCCGGCACCTTGGAATTGGTGAAGCCCTTGTCCTTCAGGCTGCTGGCTAGCAAAGCCTGAGCCTTTGAATGGTCAAGCACTATGACCTCCTTAGGCTCTGTCTCCTCCTTGGACACCGGTTACGCACTAAGACGAACAAAGCAGTCTGGATAGGACTCAAAGCTGGGCCAGAACTCAATGTCCTCAATAGGGACAGCTCCCAGCTTTTCCGAAATAAAGATCTTTCCATTAGTTATGGGCATATACTTGGCATGCCTCCATGGGTTAACCTCGGAACACGAGGGAAGATTCTTAACATTGAGTCTCCGTTGAGACCCACAGGAAGCTGTAATCCAATGAATCTCCTTCCTGAATTCAGCTTCCCTATGTTCGCTCTTCTTCTCATACATCTCCATCATTGCTTTGATGGCAGCCAGAGTGTCGTCCGACTTCGTAGGTCGAGGAGCGAAGGATGTAGAGGGTACAAGTTTTGGGGTAGGAACCAACAAAACAGATACTGTTTCGACTTCCTCCTCTTCCGTCTCAGGAGCCACTGTTGACTCCTCTTCTCGACCTTCCACCAGAAGGTCCTTTTCGGTGTCCTCTGACACCTCTGACATCCTCTCATCGTCTACATGGATGTCCTTCATCGCATCCAAGACATCCGTGTCAACGGATAACTGGAGGCAAGGGATCTCAGGGTGAGGCCGAGGAATAACATCATCCGCAGATGCTTTGGGGAATAGAAGGGCTCTCATACGCTCACTGGGGAGATAATGCCCCGTGGAATTCTTTGGAAAACCATGAACCCATTTGCATAACTTATCCCGAGCTGCATCCCTTGACTCAGTTGTCTTGGGATTATCAAAAGCCTCATTCATTAGGTCCTTGGATAACGTACATACCTGCGGGTCCCAGTATTTGAGAGGTCCCTTGGTGATGGAACAGCGGGAGTGTATCCTACACCCCAGATGGCCATAGAAGTTCCTGTGGCGGACGCTGCAGAAAACACTATCGCACTTCACGTAGTCCTCCTGTAAAGAGAGGAAAATAAAATGAGTATATTGTACTCCAGTGATTCTTAAACTGGGAGGCGCCAGGAGCTTTCAAGGGTGGCGCAAGCATTGCTGCTAGATGGTGACATTTTTTTTTTTTTTTGGTAATATTAATTACAAAAAAGTCAAAAACATTATCACTGCTTCCATATCTTTTTTTTAATTACCATCTCAAAACATGCCAAAAACTCAATTAATAAAAGCCAAATGTTATCAAAGTGACACGTGTGGCTAACCCTTAGATGAGAGCGGTCAGAGAAATGTTTCCTTAGGAACTGAACGAGTCTCGTACCACCTTATAGCTCATCTCGCACGCTCTTATAATAACCAAGGGTAGCAATAGTCTGGCTCAGTCTGTCAAACGATGTAGTGACGACTTTCAAGTCCTGCATAATATATTTCAACTATTATCAAGTACTGGTAATTACTACAATACTTTTAATGTATTTATTGTAGTTCTGATTTAGAAGTATTTTTTCTTTTTTGGGCCTGTGTGTTTGCTGTATGTTCATACATTCCTTTGTAGCTGTTTAACTATTTTAGATAAGTTCTGTGCACTATCAAAAATCTAAATGCGTGTGTAACACGTGAACGAGCAGAAAAATTTGTTCATATCATAGTATAACTTCAACTTATGCAAATGTATTGTATGTTATCATCATTTCATCTGCATAATATATTTGCTTTATTTGATATACCTATAACTAGGGTTAATTTATCTGAGTTTTGAAAAGGGGAGTTATAATGAAGTTACGTATATGCATTATGCATATAGTCCAGTGACCAGATTTTAGGAATTGAAATACGTGGCATTACACAACACACACACAATATATATATATATATATATATACATATATATATATATATATATGTATATATATATATATATATATATATGTATATATATATATATATATATATACATATATATATATATATATATATGTATACATATATATATATATATATATATTTATATATATACATATATATATATATATATGCGTGTGTGTGTGTTTGTATTATTGTATATATGTATATATGTATATATACATGTATATATATGTATATATATATAAATATGCATATATATATATATATATATATGTATATATATATATAAATATATATATATATATATATATATACATATATATATATATATATATATGTGTATATATACAGTATATGTATGTATACATATATATATATATATATATATATACATATGTATATATGTGTATATATACAGTATATGTATATATATATATATATATATATATACACATATGTATATATATATATATATATATATATATACTATATATAAATATGTATATATATATATATATATACATATATGTATATATATATATATATATATATGTATATATATACATGAATTACTACGATACATATAATTATATATGCATTTGGAATCCTCATCAACGTGAAGAGGTTAAGAAGAAACATTAGTTGAAATCAAAACGAAGAAAAGAAATAAGCTTGATGTGGCAAAAGATCTTTGTTGTGCATTGAGCCAAATACCACCAAAAACTACCGGACAAGTTGCTCAAAAGAGCCAGTATCACCCATCCACTGGTGAATAGCACTAAGTCCAAAAGGCCGCTGGCTATAATCCACTTTTTCTATAATATTACAAGTAGGTAAAATAGTAACAATGAAAATAAAAATGTAGTAAGTATGGTATTTTTTTATTTTATAATACTACATAAATATTTATAAATCAATCACTAAGGAGGATGTGTAATATTTTTCTTATGTGGTCATGATCCATGAATGATTGTATTAAAAGTAAAATTATGTTTATTTTTGCAGTAATTAGTATTTTTTCTAGTATTGTTTATCCATGTAATCACTGTAATCTGTATAATGCTAAAACTGTTCAAAAAAAGACTAAGATAAAATTTTGTTTCATCATAATATATTTATTTTACCAATTTTCGATGAACAATGTTTATTTTATTGAAATATAGTACTGTGCCTTCCTATAAAAAGTCAACAGCAATGTAATAAAAATCTGTCATTCATCCATATACTCACATAACCAATGAAGTTTATTAGCAAACAAAACGCAACATATTGTTTGTAAAAACAATACATACATACATATGGTACTTTCTAGTTTGGCAAAAATTTCAAGAGTGGGTAGGGGGGCATGGGATATATGCTTAATGCAAAAGGCGGGCGCAAGGCAAAAAAGTTTAAGAACCACTGTTGTAGTCTATCTCACTAGACTAATAAATATTATAATCAATATTATAATAACAGTTTCATTTGATTTTATTGCATATAGCTTAGGATAGGTAAGCTGGAAATGAAATAGGAAAGACACATACATGTAGTTCCCACCCAGCCAATTGCTGTGACCTCCCTCAATATTAAATCAAGGTTATCCCCTATAAGAGGCCCAATGGAAGATTCTAGCCTATAAGGAGAGAGTAGTGTAAACAACACCTATTTCCAAAAGAGTTAATAATAAGGGTCAAAGTAACTGATCAACAATCAGTGTAAGGAAAAGGGAATTCCTTTCCCAATTCTATACGGTCTCAATAATAGACTGCGCCTGGACACACAGAGTATGTTGGAAAATTTTACTACTGTATAATCATATACCATAGTTTTCTGTCTGCAGTATGCTCTATACTACATATGTACTGGCTATTGTATATTCATATACAATAGTTGCTACCGGCATGCTGCCGGAAAGGCTAGTACCTAGATTCAATTTAACTGACTCAAAATTATTCATACATATAGATGGCAGTCCGCCGGCTTGCAGGCGACCCACCGGACTGCTGGCGGCATGCCGGACGCCGGCGGGCCACCGACTGTCAGCGCACTATCCCAGCCATCATTCAATATGACTGGGTAGAGGCCAAAATACCAACACTGCCGGCTCTCGCCAGCAGAATCAGAAGTGACAGTGAATTAATGGCTGTCGGACCACAAGCCTAACCTGCATCTTGCCGGCAAGGTTAGTGGCCAGCAGCCACCAGATTAGGTTAGTATCTGGTGGCACTAGTCAATAGAGAGAGAGAAAGCAAAGAGAGAAGGGTGATGTAAGGGTGGCGGCACTAGCCCCAGTATCACTGCCTTCCTCCTGAATGAGGGTTCTAATGGAAGGGGTGAACGCATCATGATCAAGCTTCCACCCATCTGCCCCTGTGCCGGCAACAGTCGGTCAAAGGAAGCAAATGGCTGCCCAAGAGAGGACTGGAGAAAACTCTAAAGCAAATTGGTCTCCTGCCGGTTGCTAGACCTGCCGAAACAGCTATCCCATGACATCATGTTCTATAGGGAAGCTAAAGGACTAGGATATCCAGGCAGAATACCAAGCTGTCCCTACAACCTGCCGGCAATCGGTGAGATTGTAGGACAACGGACATAGGGGCGTGATGGCTAGGCCATCACTAAAGGACAGAATGGGAAGGGGAAAGGGTCCTGTATAAGGTGTGAGAGGAGCCGGCGGCATGCCGTCCCTTCCCCACCTAATGGAAACTCTGTTTCAGTATTGGCGCCATCCTAGGCATATGGAGAGCAAATTCCCCAGCCTAGGGTCTGCCAATACAGTAAGGGGGCCAGCATCATCTAGCCGCCACCTTAATTAAAAAACAGAGTTCCCATGCCGGCGCCATCCTGGACAGAAGAATATTCATTATTCTTCAGCCTAGGGTCTGCAAGCACAGGACTAGTCGCTAGACTACAGGGAGAAGGGGATTACATAACCCCTTCAAGTGCAGTCTAGGGGGGCAAGGCCTCCTATGCCAACAACTAGATCCAACAGGGGAGTACATTCAACCTATTGGACAGCTGCTAGCACACGAAAAGTATTCTGAGGTTCTGACCCAAACCCAAAGCTCACCAACAGTGGCTTGGTAAAGGGGCAGAAACCCTACCCTATCCTTATCAAAATCACAATTCAGGGCAAGACCAGCTAGGATTGTAGCCTTAGGCTACACTCAGAGGGGAGAAGGGATTATCCTATATATAAGTGTAACCGGGGAGATTGTATGAAAGTATACTAGAGCCACTAGGCTACTAGCCTAGTGACAGTGAGATTAACTACCTAACTCATCGAAGCTCTCTCGTATACTGTCTTGGAAGAGGAAATTTTATATGCAATTCATATATCTTACATGTATAAATTGCCTAATATCTTCATTTAAATTTAATAGCACCAGAAACACCTATTATATCATGCAAGAGAGTAAACAAAAACGCCTAGGCTAGGAAGCCTAGCGTAAACAAGATCGGCCACCTAATTCACTGAAACTAAAGATAATACTATCGGCATAATATAATTAATTCATAGCAATGAAGACTACATAGCTAAATATAATTCTTTAAGCTATTATACATGGAAAGTTGTTCTGACTAACAAAATAACACATGCGTTACGAACGACAGCGCCGAAGGCGCCTCCGGTCCAGGCAATAGCTCTGCCAAAAACATAATATAATTCGATTAATTCTTTACTTTACAGCCAGAGCTAAATTTATACAATATAAGAAATAAATACTCAACTTTCCAGAGACAGAAGAAGCTGGAGATTGCATGATAAACGGATTTTGAGCGAAGCGAAAAATCTATTTTTGGGTGAGATGGCCATGTCGTCCTGATGGAAGTTCCTAAAAGGTAGCTTCCTTGGGTATATATAACTACGGCGATATTCCCAGAGAATTTACCTTAAGGTACCCAGAATTCTAACTCCTGGAGCGAATATCCCTGATAAAAGAACCAGGGATATCGCAAAATATCAGAGGACGTATTCTTGACACGCCACATAGCAATCTGCACCCCGAACAGAGTTAACACTTCGAAGGGGTCAATTGGCCAGAAAACGAAAATCAGAAAGAAAGGAGAGCCGCTTGCAAGGTATCTCTCCTCTCCCGTTTCGTAAGCGTGCATTGCGCTGCTCACGGCGCCATCTGTATTCCTTGTAGCAATACACGAGGTGCTACAGATACTGTATGTAGGGAGGGGACCTACAGCCCTTTAGAAGAAAGGGAAGGGCGGGTCCATCAGGACGACATGGCCATCTCACCCAAAAATAGATTTTTCGCTTCACTCAAAATCCGTTTTTTGGGCTCAAGCCATGTCGTCCTGATGGATGTATACCAGAGCATTACTGTATCTGTGGATTCTCAAAACGTGCCGTACTCGCCGAAGGTATATCCCGGCCAACTAGACCTAGAGACCTAAGATGTTACCGTTATACATCTTTTCAACTAACCATACAATTAAAGAAATTCAAGGATGAGGCAACTTTCCTCGGATTGTGACCTGCGGGTGTACTGTCTGGATCTGCTCTGCGAATAAAATAGGTGATTTTCGTCCTAAGTTGTTTCAGTGATAGATTTGAGCCTGATGTTTCTCCCCTGAATAGTTGACCACTCTGAAGTCTGAAGTTCTACGAAGATAGACCTTTAGGCATTCCACTGGACATAGAGATGCATCTTCTTTCTCAGGGCAGATTCTCCAGGGACCCCACCTGTTGGTAGGTAACTCGTACTTGGCGAGAAACGTAGGATCCGGAAACAGGTTCAGTTCTCCCCCATCCAAGAACTGAACACGACCCTCCTCTCTCGAGAGGGCTACAATTTCACTAACCCTGGCCCCCGACGCCAGTGCAAATAGGAAAATAACTTTTTGGGTCAAATCCTTTAAAGCACACTCCTCATTGTTCAACAGCGAAGCGAAATGAAGAACCTTATCTAAAGACCATGAAATGGGCTTTGGAGATGCTGATGGTCTGAGCCTAGCCCAGGCTTTCGGAATTTTATTAAAAATATCGTTAGAGAGGTTAACCTGGAAGGCATATAAAATGGGTCTTGTCAAAGCAGATTTACACGTTGATATTGTGTTGGCTGCTAACCCTTGACCATGGAGGTGGATGAAGAAAGATAAGCAGAAGTCTGTCGAGATCTTTTGCGGATTCTTCGCCTTGACAAAGGCCACCCATTTCATCCATGATGACTCATATTGCCTTCTAGTAGATTTGCACTTATATTCCTCTAGGAAGTCTATACTGTCTTTCGAAATCCCGAAACGTTTTCTCACCGCTAGGGAGAGAAAATCATGAGCTGCAGGTTCCGGGTTTTCTGTGATGAAGCGCAGACAGTTGACTTCTGAACTCGCTGGGTCAGAACTGGATCTGGTAACGGTAGACACTTCAGCCGTAGTTCCAATGCCAGAGGGAACCACACGCTGTTCGGCCACTTGTGAGCCACTATTGCCGCTACTCCCTTGAAAGATCTCAGTTTGTTGACGACCCTCAATAGAAGGTTGTGAGGAGGGAACAGATAAATCCTGGACCATCTGTTCCAGTCGAGGGACATCGCGTCCACTGCTTCCGCCAAGGAATCCTCGTACGGGGACACGTAAAGGGGTAACTTCTTGTTTTCTTTCGTAGCAAAGAGTTCTATCTGCAGTTCTGGGACTTGACTAAAGATGAAGGAGAATGATCCTGCGTCTAGGGACCATTCTGACTCTATCGGTGTGAACCTGGATAGAGCGTCCGGTGTCACATTGCGGACTCCTTGAAGGTGAACTGCCGACAGGTACCACTTCTTCTTTTCCGCCAGTCGAAAGATGGCCAACATCACCTGGTTGAGTGGTGGTGACGTCGATCCTTGTCGATTCAAGCATCTCACAATCACCTCGCAGTCCAGCACCAACCTTATGTGGATCGAGCGACGAGGGGAGACTTTCTTCAAGGTAAGGAGTACTGCCATAGCTTCCAGAAAGTTTATGTGAAATGTCTTGAATAGATTGGACCAAGTTCCTTGGGCCTTCCTCCGATGAGAATGACCTCCCCACCCTTCCTTCGAGGCGTCTGTGTGAATAGTCAACGAGGGGGGAGGTGGCTGAAGAAGTACCGACTTTTTTAGTTGCCTGACTTGGGACCAAGGCCTGAGAAGCGTACATAGACGAAGTGGAACTGGTCCTATCAGATCTCTTCGCGTGTTTAATGCATAACTTCTCCAAACTCCGGTTGCATCCTTTAGCTGTGCTCTTAGCACCGGGTCTGTTACTGAGGCAAACTGGAGAGAACCCAGCACTCTCTCCTGTTCGCGTCTTGATATCCTTTCGGAATCCAGAAGTCTCTTGACAGAACCAGCTATCTCCTTCCTCTTCTTCGCTGGGATGGAGAGTTGGTGTGACACTAGGTCCCAGTGGATTCCCAACCACTGGAACTTTTGAGATGGAGAAAGTCGAGACTTTTTTCTGTTGATCTTGAAGCCTAGATACTCTAGGAACTGAATCACCTGTAGGGAAGCTTGCAAACATTCTGTCTTGGATGCTGCCCACACCAGACAGTCGTCCAGGTAGGCTACCACCTGGATTCCCTTTAGGCATAATTGTTTGAGAGCTCCACTCGCAAGCTTCGTGAAGATCCTTGGGGCTATGTTTAGCCCAAATGGCATGGCTCTGAAGGCGTAGAGCCTTCGATGTAGCTTGAACCCTAAGTAGGGGGAGAGTTGACAATTGATTGGAACGTGCCAATAGGCGTCTGACAAATCTATGGAGACTGAAAATGCCCTCATGGGCAGTAAGGTCCTTATGTGTTGCAGTGTTAGCATCTTGAACTTGCAGTTCACTATGAACTTGTTGAGTGGCGGCAAGTCCAGAATGACTCTGAGTTTTTCTGAGTCCTTCTTGGTAACGCAAAACAGCCTCCCTTGGAATTTGATGGACTTTACCCTTCGGATTACTCTTTTCTCCAACAGTTCTTGAATGTACTCCTCCAGAACGGGGGTGGAGTGTTGGAAAAATCGAGGGCACGGGGGTGGAGTACTGTACCAGCTCCAACCCAGTCCATTCTTGAATAGGGTGTGGGCCCAGGATTCGAAGGTCCACCGATCCCGAAAATTCTGAAGTCTCCCTCCTACCGGTATCATCTCACTTTGACTGCTGTTGCCCTGAGGCCTTGCCTCCTTGACCGCGACCACCCCTGAATCCCCTCCCCCTTGAGGGGCGTCTAGATGAACCTCTGGCTGCTCCTCTAGGCTTCGCTCGAAAGGTAGTTGACTGCCCTTCGAATGCTGGGTTAAATGCCGGAGACTGCGTCGACACGGCTTGGGGTACCCACTGGTACGTGGTCGGGGTTTGTGCCACCATCTGGGGCACTGTAGGCATAGGAAGTTGCTGCTGCTGCTGCTGTCTGAATGGCTTGGCTGGCAGAGAGGGTAGCCTAGTCTTCTTAGTCTTCCTCTTTGGTTGGGGACCCTCATCCGGGGAATACTTTCTCTTGAGAGATAGGCCCCACTTCTGGAGAAGGTTTCTATTCTCCGTAGCGGCCTTATCTACAACCTCCTTGACCGCTTCACTAGGGAAGAGGTCTTTGCCCCAAATGTTGGAGGAGATTAGCTTCCTTGGCTCGTGCCTCACCGCAGCCGAGGCGAACACGAACTCCCTACAAGCCCTCCTAGCTCTGACGAAGCTATTAAGGTCCTTCTTCACTGTGACTAGGTGTGTCTTAGCCACTACCATGAACATTTCATGGACCTTGGGGTCACTTGCCATTGTCTCTAGAGTCGTTTGATGAGACATTGATGCAGCAAGTCTTTCTTTTGTCTCAAGCTCCCTTCGCAAAAGAAAGTCAGACAGCTTGGGGAGGTTCTCACCGAACTGACATCCGGCAATATCAGCCTCCAACTTCCCGATTGAGAAGGTAAGATGGACGTCCTTCCAGTCCTTGTGGTCCATGGGTAGGGCCAAAGACAGAGGTTTACACTCCTCCAAGGAGGGGCATGGCTTACCTGCCTTGACTGCTTTCAGCACAGCCGTAAACCCTTTCTGCATAAAGGGAAGGCTCTCAAAGGAGAGGACACAAAGGAAGGGTGCTTCTTACTCAAAGCAGGTACCTTTGAGTTTGTGAAGCCCCTCTCTTTCATTGAGCTTGACAGTAAAGCTTGAGCCTTAGCGTGGTCCAAAACTATGACCTCCTTCGGCTCCGTTTCTTCCTTTGAGGCTGGTTCCTTCCTCAGACGGACATAACAGTCCAGATACGGCTCCTCACTGGGCCAGAATTCCACCTCCTCAAGGGGGACTGAGCCCAACTTCTCCGAAATGACGATTTTTCCCGTCGTCATAGGCATGTGCTCGGCATACTTCCAAGGGTTGGCATCTGAGCACAAAGGAAGGTCTTTCACGCTGAGCTTCTTCTGGGGCCCACGTGATGCTGCAAGTCTCCGCATCTCCAGCTTCATTGCAGAAGCCTTCTCATTATTTTCCCTCTGCATCTGTTGGATCATTCCCACGATGGAGGAAAGGGTCTTTCCCAGCTCATCTGGGAGAGAGGACGATGTTGAGGGAATAGGTTCAGGGGCCTGAACCGGAGTAGCCGATACCTCGTCGACCTCTTCCTCTTCATTGTCTGGAGCCTGCTCTTCATCCTGGTCTTCTGCCAGAAGGTCATCTTCCAAACGCTCAGACACCTCCAACATCCTATCATCCAATTGGATGTCCTGCAGGGCGTCCGCGACTTCAGCATCCACGGGGATCTGAACCACTGGTATCTCCACTTGAGGCTGGGGAATCACTGCCTCAGCTGACGCCTTGGGGAAAAGGTAAGCCCTCATCTTCTCACTTGGAAGATAGGGCCCAGAAGTGTTCTTCTGAAAGCCCCTTACCCAGGTACGAAGCTTCTCCCTTGCTGCGTCCCTTGACTCCGCCGTCTTAGGGGAATCAAAAGTCTCAGTAATCAGGTTTGTGCACACAGTACATACCTACGGGTCCCAATACCGGAGATCACCTTTGGAGACTGCGCATGCTGCGTGCCTCCTACACAAATCATGTCCGCAGAAGTTCTTGCTGCGGACGTTGCAGAAAACGCTTCCACACTTAGGATGGTCCTCCTGTAAAGAGAAGAAAATTCCATGAGTATCAAGTGAACTACGTATAACTAGATATACTTAGCTTAGCATAGCTAAACTAGAAAGAAAGACACACACTTGTATTTCCCGCCCTGTCAATTGCTGCAACCTTCCAGATAATAAAATCGTATGGTTAATCTATTCTAGAGCAACCAATAACTAATTTCCAGAGGAAACAGGTGTAGCTCACACCCAAAAAGTGATTTTAAAATGCTGGATAGTAGACAAGAAAGAACTCACTTTCTTTATCTGTAAGGTTACTCCAAAGGGCTGTACAAGACAACACAAAAGTGTTAGAAAAACTTAGTGTTGTAACAAATACTATACTATAGTTTTCTCCCTACAGTATATACTATACTGAAAAATACTGGCTACAGTATAGAAGGTAATATGCCGGCTGGCCGGCACTCAGGCCGGCAGCCGGGCTGGGTACAACACTAGAAGAGAAACAGAATGGATGCCGGGATAAGAGACTGTACTACCTCATAACCCTGCAACCCGAAAGAGTGCACATAAGGAAGGGGAGAATATAACTTCAGGCTTCCTGACCAATGCCATCTGGCTCTTCAGACAAACATGGATGAGAGACCAAGGGAGGTCCGGGCAGCACTCAAAGCAGAAGACCCTTGCCGGCCGAGGGACTGAGTCAACCCCACATCCTAACCTATGCTAGGTACAGATGTAGAATGACGGACAGGAATGCAATGGCTTGGCCATCACAAAGGAAAGAGGGGGAAAGGGAGAAGAGGGTCCTGCCAACCTTGCTCTAATAATGAATCACCCGCAGCCAAGAAAACTCATCTTAGCCTAGGGGAGATCCGAGGAGGGAGGGCTGCAATACTTGCCAACTCCCTCGGAACCAAAGCAAGGAAGGCGTTGTTATTCACAGAAAAGAGGATCTCATCCTCCACACCGAAAGCAACAACACTGGACTAGTCTGCTAGATCACAAAAAGAAGGAATCATCTCGTACAGAAACCTTCGAAAGTGAACTAAGGAGACTAAGCCTCCTATGTCTGTTGTCAGTCTAGCAAGGGAATCTCAACAACAAGCTAGCCAGAAACAGACTCAGACTAAGAACTCTGATGTCCTGCCCCCTTCCTGAAGCCAGACTTACTGGAAACAGGAAAGAAAAGAAACACCCTAATATAGTAGTATCTAAAGTCAATTCAGATAAACCATTAGGGTTAAGCCCAAGGCTTAAACGGAGGGAAAGGGATTGCACACCCTCTCCGAAGAGAAGAGAGCAACCGGGGAGTGTGAGAAAGTATACTATGGCCCCATAGACAACTAGCCTAGGCGCAAAGAGAATCGATTACCTAAATCACCGAAACTCACTCGTATACTATTTTGGAAGAAAATCAACATAATCTTAAATGTATAAAACTGCCTAAAGCTTCAATAAAATTTTAAAACCCTTGGAAATCTGAATATTATGCAGGAAAGTACTCGGGCCAAACGACTAGGCCACAAGGTCTAGCATAGGCCAGAATCGGCAAATCCTTCGCCAAAACAGAAATACTAGAAGCATCATATAAAGAAATCCTATGTAACGCTGAACAGCTAAAATCATTAGAGCGAAACAGCCGGGAACGTCGCTCTGGCTAACTAAATAACTCATACCTAGCGAGCGACAGCGTCCAGGACGCCTCCGGTAGGCAACAACTCTTGTAACAACGATATCACTATCAAATCAGTTTTAAAATTACCAAGAGCTTACATTTATACATAAAAGAAATAATACTCAACATATCAGAAGCAGAAGAAGTTGGAGAAAGCATTATAAAGTTGAAATAATCCAAGAATTGTGAGAAACACAGGGAAAAAACACCGAGTTATTGAGCTACACAAAAAGGAATACAGATGGCACCGTGAGCGGCGCAATGCACGCTTACGAAACGGGAGAGGAGCGATACCTTGCGAGCGGCTCTCCTTTCTTTCTCGTTTTCGTTTTCTTGCCAATTGACCCCTTCGAAGTGTTAACTCTGTTCGGGGTGCAGATTGCTATGTGGCGTGTCAAGAGTACGTCCTCTGATATTTCGCGATATCCCTGGTTCTTTTATTAGGGATATTCGCTCCAGGAGTTAGAATTCTGGGTACCTTAAGGTAAATTCTCTGGGAATATTGCCGTAGTTATATATACCCAAGGAAGATACCCTTTAGGAACTTCCATCAGGACGACATGGCTTAAGCCCAAAAAATCATATATAACGAGAGAGCACTGGGAAAAACCACCGAGCTGAAACGCTACAGAGAAAAGAA
>NC_090734.1:21420428-21430428 GCF_036898095.1 Palaemon carinicauda | reverse complement strand
CTCTCTCTCTCTCTCTCTCTCTCTCTCTCTCTCAGTTGAAATACCGGCTCCATCCCACTGCACTCAAGCTTGAGGAAGCTATCGATTTAAATTCTTCCCTTGAATCTCCAACTATTACTCTCACATTTGGCAAACTTGTTCTATCTTTACCAGACGTGCACGTCTTCCATCTTCACTTTTTCGTTCCTCTTCCTTCCCTCCAACAAATCATTGTCATTGCCATCGGTCACTCCTTTAAGTGAGCAAACATACCTTTGCAACATCTCATATATCTTTGGTAATGCATTGGAAGATTCTCTCGCCGCTTCGATGCAATTTGCAGATGCTGCTAGAGAAACCGACTGTTTCTCTTCTCCCTGTCTTCCACGAAAATCATTGAAAACTTTTTTTTTTATTTCACTTACTAATGACTGTCGGTTATCATATTCGCTTCCGAACATCATATAACATATTTTTTATTTTAATATAACTGGGATATGAGAAAAACATGCTATTGAAAAAGATTGTTTCTGTTAAAGTTACGTTAATATTCTTGGTTTCGGAGAAATCTTTAATAACTGCGTCATTGCATTGAATTACTATGTGAATGTAGTAATATTTAATAAATATTCACCATATATATCTCAAGGGTCCTTGAAAATAACAATGCCTCAGTTTTGAGAATCTCATTAGATTTCTGTACAGATCTTCAACTATAATTTATTTTTTATTTTTTATATTTTTATAACATACAGGGCTAAAATGGCAACATTATTTCAAGAAACTATTAACTTATTTCTCTATCATCCTCAGCGTTCGTGGAAATACACTGAACAAATACTTTATAAATGTGTTGACATGTTTCCAATTTGTGAACTCTAGTACTTTGGCGTTTTATGAATAGACTGCCCTCACAAACAAGTTTCCTTTGCATCCCATCAAGCACCCCCCCCCCACAACACACACATATGTATATATATATATATATATATATATATATATATATATATATATATATATATATATATATATATATATATATATATATATATATATATATATATATATATATATATATATATATATATATATATATATATATATATATATATATATATATATATATATATATATATATATACAGTATATATATATATATATATATATATATATATATATATATATATATATATATATATATATACATACATACATACATATATATATATATATATATATATATATATATATATATATATATATATATATATATATATATAAATATATATATATATAGGTCATCTACTCATATAGAGCTATTCTACCTAGACGTAGGTCCCATTCATATAAAGAACTCCCCTTCACACAGATCCCATTCACATATAGAAGTAGCCTAAACATCGGTAGTACTCCTAAACATATAGAACTTGTCTACACAAATGGAGCTGTGTTACACATAAAAACCATCCCCACACGCATGAATCTCTTCCTTTACTCTTTTCTTGGATTTCACACACACTGTAGGGATCTTCTCAATGTTCTGCTAACACACTACAATACTTACTACTTCTGCTATTCCGTGATTCAACTCCCTGCTTATCTCTAAGGCTGCGTTTACACCAAGCGAGGCGAGTCACGAACGTCATTTGATGAGATTCATTTTGACTCATCTCCATTTACTCTGACTGCGTCAGCCCGCGTCAAGTCAGTATCAGTAAATATAGCGAATGTACAGCTCATAGCCTAGTACTGGAGCTCTTGAGTGGCAAGACCGAATGATCTAGTAATGGATATTTCATGGTGAATAAGCCTTATGTTTAAATCATAGTAAATATAGCGAATGTACAGTTCATAGCCTAGTTTATAGATCATAGTGAATAAAACTGTTTTACCTGTACACTTCAGTGCAGCAGCAACCTACTTCCACAGGGCAGCTATGACATCACGATCCCTGTGGCTGCGGTCACTGGGATCATATATAGGAGGGCGCTCTCGAACCATGTTTATTAGGAACTCCACTTCCATGATGATCACACAACGACGACTTGCTGTGAGTGATGTAGGAAATGGGTCCAGCCATATATGTGACTCGACGCGACGCGACGCGCAGTGACTTGACTCGACTCTTCCGGTGTAAACGGTTTCCTCATATATCCATACAAATTAATGTTAAACTGGAATGGCGATTCAAGATGCGTGATGACTTGCTTTGACTTAACATGACTCGATTCGCTTGGTGTAAACGCAGCCTTAATCTTCCGTCGCACCTTAGCCGAGATTCATATATGAAAAAAATAATTTCTTCTCTTCCAATATAATTACTATTATTTATTTCTGCATATTTCTTGTCTCAATTTACTCATAATAACTTATCATCTAAGATACTATAGGCAGACCAGATTTAATGTTAAAGGATGTTTGTGGCTTATCTAATATATATATATATATATATATATATATATATATATATATATATATATATATATATATATATATATATATATATATATATATATATATATATATATATATATATATATATATAAATGTATATATATATATATATATATATATATATATATATATATATATATATATATATATATATATATATATATATATATATATATATATATATATATATATATATATATATATATATATATATATATATATATATATATATATATATATATGTGCACATATATATATTTATATATATATATATATATATATATATATATATATATATATATATATATATATATATATATATATATATATATATATATATATATATATATATATATATATATATATATATATATATATATATATATTTTTGGGCTCAAGCCATGTCGTCCTGATGGAAGTTCCTATAGGGCAGCTTCCTAGGGTATATTACAACTACGGCGATATTCCCAGAGAATTTACCTTAAGGTACCAGAATTCTAACTCCTGGAGCGAGTATCCCTCGTGAAAGGAATATCGCGACATATCAGAGGACGTATTCTAGACACGCCACATGGCAATCTACATCCTGGACAGAGATTTCGTCTCGTAGGAGGTGATTGGCGAGATACGAATTCGGGAAAGAAAAAGAGGAGCCGCTCCCAAGGCTTCCCTATCCTCCGATTCGTATGCGTGCCTGGCGCCAATCCTGGCGCCATCTGTATTCCTTTTTGCGTAGCTTAACAACTCTGTGTTTTTTCCTGTTTTTCTCGCAAATCTTGGATTTATTCTACTTTTCATGGCTTCTCCGTCTTTGTCGGCCTCTGATAAGTTGAGTAGAGTGTCTTTTATGTATAAATGTAGGCTCTTGGTAAAATATTGAGTGATTAATAGGATTAATCTTTGATACAAGAGCCGTAGCCTACCAGAGGCGTCTTGGACGCTGTCGCTCGCTAGGTATAAATTAGTTAGTCAGAGCGACATTCCTGGTTGTTTTGCTTTAATAAATTTTAGCTATTTAGCATTACATAGGATTTCCTTTCGTGCTTAGTATTATTTGGCGAAGTATTCGCCATTCTGGCCTACGCTAAGCCATGTAGCCTAGTCGTTTGGTCCTAGTACTTCATGCATGATTATGGTTTTTCCGAGTGTAATTAAAATTTTATTGAAGCTTTAGGCTATATTTTATACATTTTAGACTGTGTGGAATATTTCCAAGATAGTATACGAGTGAGTTTCGGTGATTTAGGTAATCGATTCTCTTGGTGCCTAGGCTAGTTGCTTATGGAGCCTTAGTATACTTTATCATACTCCCCAGTTGCTTTCTTTTCTTCGGAGAAGGTATGCAATCCCTTTCCCTCTGTTTAAGCCTTGGGCTTATCCCTAAGTGGTTTTTTCCGAATTTATTTTCGATAAAACTATACTAGGGTGTTACTGTACCTTCCTGTTCCTGTAGTTATGGTTCAAGAGGGACAGAACAACAGAGTTTTTTAGTCTGAGTCTGTGTTGTCTGGCTTGGGGCTGAGTCCCCCTCGCTGACCTAACACAGACAAAGGGAGCTTAGCTCCCTTAGGTCACTACCGAAGGTTTCTGTGGATATGATTCCTTCTTTTGTGATCTACCAGACTAGTCCTTGTTGCTGTTCTCGGGGGAGGATAAGTTCTTTCCTTGGGAGTAGCAACGCCTTCCTTGCTTTGGTGCTCTGGGAGCTGGCAAGTATTGCTGGCCTTCCCCCTTAGATCTCCCTTGGGCTAAGATAAGTTTCTTGGCTGCGGGTGATCTGTCACTAAAGCAAGGTTGGCAGGACCCTCTTGTCCCTTCCCCCTCTTTCTTCGTAATGGCCGAGCCATTACTGTACTGTACGTCGTTCTACATCTGGACCTAGTATAGGTTAGGATGTGGAATTGACTCAGCCCCTTGCCGGCCGGCAGAGCTGCTGGCCGGCAAGGGTCTTATGTTTTCCAGTGCTGCCCGGACCTCTCTTGGTCCCTCATCCATGCCTGCCGGCAGAGCCAGACGGCATTGGTCAGGAAGCCTGAATTAGTTTCTCCAATTCCTTATATGCACTCTTTCGGTTGACGGGCTTGGAGGTTGTGTACACTCTTATCCCGGCATCCATTCTATTTTTCTTCTAGTGCTGTACCTGACCCGGCTGCCGGCCTATGAGGCCGGCAGCCGGGCAGGTGTAGTCCTCTGGTTCTTTTGCTGCCGGCTGGCATCGGTCTTGTACCTTTGCCGGCCGGCTTATGTCAGCCCTTGTCTGCCGGTCACCAAGAGTGTGGCCGGCAGCTGGGTACTACCTTGTGTAGTTGCTGGCCGGCAGCCATTGCCGGCCAACATTGGCTGTTACCGGCCGGCAGTTGCTGCCGACCGGCACATGCATTTGAACCAGAGTGCTGCCGCCTTATAGCTGTTAAGTAGTATACTTTAAAGCTGGTTGTGGTGTGTGCCGGCCGGCAAAGGCAGGCCGGCACACATCCCCCTATACTGTACTAGTATTCTTCAGTATAACATATACAGTAAGAAGAAAACTATGGTAAGTTTTTTGGTACAGCACTGTGTCTTCTAACACTATTGTGTTTTCTTGCACATCCCTTTGCTGTTGCCCTACAGATAGGAAGCTGAGTTCTTTCCTGTCTATTATCCAGGATTTTAAAATCATTGCTTAGGTGTGAGCTCCACCTGTTTCCTCTGGAAACCTTGCATTGGTTACTCTAGAAGAGATAAACCATTTTGATTTTATTATCTGGAAGGCTGCAACAATGGGTTGTGAGGGAAACACAAGTGTGTGTCTTTCCTTTCTGAATTGTTATGCTATACTATGCATATCCAGTGATATATAGTTCACTTGATACTCATGGAAATTTCTTCTCTTTACAGAAGGACACTCCGAAGTGGGGAAGTGCTTTCTGCAACGTTAGCAGCAAGAACCTCTGCGGACATGAGTTTTGTAGGAGACACGCAGCATACGCTGTCTCCAAGGATGATCTCCGGTATTGGGACCCTCAGGTATGTACTGTGCGCACTAACCTGATTACTGAGACCTTTAATTCCCCTAGGACAGAGGAATCAAGGGATATAGCTAGGAAGAAGCTTCGTACCTGGGTAAGGGGGTTCCAAAAGAACACTTCTGGCCCTTATCTTCCAAGTGAGAAGATGAGGGCGTATATTTTCCCTAAGGCATCAGCTGATGCAGTGATTCCCCAGCCTCAAGAGGAGATCCCCTAAGTTCACATCCAGGTGGATGCTGAAGTCGCGGTCGCGATGCAAGACATCCAGTTAGATGACAGGATGTCTGATGTGGACGGGTGTCAGGAGGAAGACCTCCTGGCAGATGCCCAGGATGAAGTTCAAGCCCCAGACGTTGTAGAGGTAGACGTCGTCGAGGTGTCGGCTACTCCGGCTCAGATTCCGGAGCCTATTCCCTCTACATCGGCCGGTCTCCCAGTAGAGCTGGGACAGGCCCTCTCTTCTATTGTTGGAATGATCCAACAAATGCAGAAGGAGAATCAGGAGAAGGCGGCTGCAATGGAACTGCGAATGCAGTGCCTTGCAGAATCACATGGGCCCCAGAAAAAGCTCAATGTGAAAGACCTTCCCTTGTGCTCAGATGCTAACCCATGGAGGTATGCTGAGCACATGCCGATGACGACTGGAAAGATCGTCATCTCGGATAAGCTGGGCTCAGTTCCCCTGGAGGAGGTGGAATTCTGGCCCAGCAAGGCATCATATCCGGACTGTTATGTCCGGCTGAGGAAGGAACCAGCTTCAAAGGAGGAGACAGAGCCGAAGGAGGTCATAGTGATGGACCATGCTAAGGCTCAAGCTCTACTTTCATCCTCGATGAAAGAGAGGGGCTTCTCTAACTCAAAGGTAGCCGCATTGAATAGGAAGCTCCCTTCCTTTGTGTCCTCGCCTACTAGAGCCTTCCCCTTTTTACAGAAAGGGTTTCTGGCTGTACTAAAAGCAGTCGAGGCCGGCAAGTCTTGCCCCTCCCTAGAGGAGTGTAAACCCTTGTCGCTGGCCCTGCCTATGGACCACAAAGACTGGAAGGACGTCCATCTTACGTTCTCAGTTGGAAAGTTGGAGGCTGATATTGCCGGACGTCAGTTCGGCAAGGACCTCCCTAAGCTGTCTGACTTTCTTTTGCGAAGTGAGTTCGATACAAAAGAAAGACTGACTGCTTCAATGTCTCTTCAGACTACTCTCGAGACGATGGCAAGTGACCCCAAGGTCCATGAAATGTTCATGGTAGTGGCCAAGTCTCATCTGGCCACAGTGACGAAGGACCTCTATGGCTTCGTCAAGGCAAGGAGAGCTTGTAGGGAGTTCGTGTTTACCTCGGCTACGGTGAGGCACGAGCCAAATAAACTAATCTCCTCCAACATTTGGGGAAAAGACCTTTCCCTACCGACTTGGTCAAAGAAGTTGTTGATAAGGCCGTCTTGGAGAATAGAAACCTTCTCCAGAAGTGGGGCCTGGCTATCAAAAGAAAGTCTTCCCCGGATGAGGGTCCTCAACCAAAGAGGAAGACTATGAGGACTAGGCTACCGTCTCGGCCAGCCAAGCCTCTTAGACAGCAACAACAACTGCAATTGCCATTGCCCCCAGTGCCCCAGATCGTGGCACAAACCCCAACCACTTTTCAGTGGGTACCCCAGGCTATGTCGACACAGTCCACGGCATTCACCCCAGCGTTCGAAGGGCAGTCTACTTCCTTTCGAGCCAAGCCTAGAGGAGCAGCCAGAGGCTCGTCTAGACGTCCCTGAAGGGGAAGGGGATTCAGGGGTGGTCGTGGTCAGGAAGGCAAGACCTCAGGACGGCAGTCCAAGTAAGGTGATACCGGTAGGAGGGAGACTTCTGAAATTTCGGGATCGGTGGACCTTCTATCCCTGGGCCCACAGCCTACTCAAGAATGGACTGGGCGGGAGCTGGTACAGCACTCCACCCCCATGCCTTCGGTTTTTCCAACACTCCACCCCCGTTATGGAGGAGTACGTTCAAGAACTGTTGGAGAAAAAAGGTGATCCGAAGGGTGAAGCCCATCAATTTCTAAGGGAGGCTGTTTTGTGTTCCCAAGAAAGACTCGGAAAAGCTCAGAGTCATTCTGGACTTGTCGCCACTCAACAAGTTCATAGTGAATTGCAAATTCAAAATGCTAACACTGCAACACATAAGGACCTTACTTCCTAAGAGGGCATATTCTGTCTCTATAGACTTGTCAGACGCCTATTGGCACATTCCAATTAGCCATCGACTCTCCCCCTACCTAGGGTTCAGGCTACAACGAAGACTATAGCCATTCAGGCTAAACATAGCCACAAGGATTTTTACGAAGCTTGCGAGCGTAGCTCTCAAACAATTACGCCTAAAGGGAATTCGGGTAGTAGCCTACCTGGACGACTGGTTGGTGTGGGCAGCATCCGAGACAGAATGCTTGCAAGCTTCCGGTCAAGTGATCCAGTTCCTAGAGTACCTAGGCTTCAAGATCAACAGAAAAAAGTCTCGACTTTCTCCATCTCAAAAGTTCCAGTGGCTGGGAATCCACTGGGACCTTTTGTCACACCGTTTCTCCACCCCGGCGAAGAAAAGGAAGGAGATAGCGGGTTCTGTCAAGAGACTTCTAGATTCCGAAAGGATATCAAGACGCGAGCAGGAGAGGGTACTGCGCTCTCTCCAGTTTGCTTCGGTGACAGACCCAGTGCTAAGAGCACAGCTAAAGGATGCAATCGGAGTTTGGAGAAGTTATGCATCAAACGCGCGAAGAGATCTGAGAAGACCAGCCGCTTCGGCTAAGTACTCTTCTCAGGCCTTTGTCCCAAGCCAGACATCTAAAGAAGTCGGTTCTTCTTCAGCCACCTCCCCTGTCGGTGACGATTCACTCAGACGCCTCGAAGGAGGGATGGGGAGGTCACTCTCATCGGAAAAAAGTCCAGGGGACTTGGTCCAAGCTATTCAAGACCCTTCACATAAAACTTTCTAGAAGCTAGGGCAGTGCTCCTTACCTTAAAGAAAGTCTCCCCGCGTCACTCGATCCACATAAGGTTGGTGATAGACAGCGAGGTAGTTGTGAGATACTTGAATCGACAAGGATCGAGGTCACCACCTCTCAACCAGGTGATGTTGGCCATCTTCCGATTGGCGGAAAAGGAGGAGTGGTACCTGTCGGCAGTTCACCTTCAAGGAGTTCGCAATGTGACAGCGGACGCTCTATCAAGGTTTACACCGATAGAGTCGGAATGGTCCTTAGATGCAGGATCATTCTCCTTCATTCTGAATCAGTCCCAGAACTGCAGATAGACCTCTTTGCGACGAAAGACAACAAGAAGTTGCCACTGTACGTGCCCCGTACGAGGACTCCTTAGCGGAAGCAGTGGACGCGATGTCCCTCGACTGGAACAGATGGTCCAAGATTTATCTGTTCCCTCCTCACAACCTTCTGTTGAGGGTCCTCAACAAACTGAGATCCTTCAAGGGGTAGCGGCAATAGTGGCCCACAAGTGGCCGAACAGCGTGTGGTTCCTCCTGGCATTGGAACTGTAGCTGAAGTTTGTACCACTACCAGATCCAGTTCTGACCCAGCGAGTCCAGAAGTCAACTGTCTGCGCTTCATTACAGAAAACCCGGACCCTGCAGCTCATGATTTTCTCTCCCTAGCAGTGAGAAAGCGTTTCGGGATTTTGAAAGCCAGTATAGACTTCCTTGAGGAATATAAGTGCAAATCTACTGGAAGGCAATATGAGTCATCTTGGAGAAAATGGGTGGCCTTTTGTCAAGGCGAAGAATCCACAGGAGATCTTGACAGACTTCTGCTTATCTTTCTTCTCCACCTCCATGGTCAAGGATTGGCAGCGAACACGATTTCAGCGTGTAAGTCTGCTTTGACAAGACCCATTCTATATGCCTTCCAGGTCGACCTAGGTAACGAGATCTTTAATAAAGTCCCGAAAGCCTGTGCTAGGCTCAGACCTTCAGCACCTCCAAAGCCCATTTCATGGTCTTTAGACAAGTTCTTCATTTCACCTCTCTGTTGAGCAATGAAGAGTGTGCGTTAAAGGATTTGACACAAATAGTTATTTTCCTATTTTGCACTCGCGTCCGGGGCCAGGGTTAGTGAGAATTGTAGCCTCTCGAGAGAGGCAGGTCGTGTTCAGTTCCTAGATGGGGGAGAACTGAACCTGTTTCCGGATCCTACGTTTCTCGCCAAGAATGAGTTACCCACCAACAGGTGGGGTCCCTGGAGAATCTGCCCTCTGAAAGAAGATGCATCTCTATGTCCAGTAGAATGCCTAAAGGTCTATCTTCATAGAACTTCAGACTTCAAGGGTGGTCAACTATTCAGGGGAGAAACATCAGGCTCAAATTTATCTCTGAATCAGCTCAGAGCGAAAATCACATATTTTATTCGCAGAGCGGATCCTGACAATACACCCGCAGGTCACGATCCGAGGAAAGTTGCCTCATCCTTAAATTTCTTTAATTGTATGGATTTTGAACATCTCCGTTCATACACTGGCTGGAAGTCTTCCAGAGTGTTCTTTCGCCACTATGCGAAGCAAGTAGAGGAACT
>NC_090734.1:21415428-21417928 GCF_036898095.1 Palaemon carinicauda | reverse complement strand
TATATATATATATATATATATATACTGTATATATATTTATATATATATATATATATATATATATATATATATATATATATATATATATATATATATATATATATATATATGTACTTATTTATATAAATTTATATGCATATATATATATATATATATATATATATATATATGTATATATGTATATATACATATATATATGCCCCCTGTGGCCGCGGGGGCATATAAAAATTAGAATAGCGCCAACGTTATCCCTGCGTGTCGTAAGAGGCGACTAAAAGGGACGGGACGAGGGGGCTGGGAACCCCCTCTCCTGTATAAAATTCCTGCGAGACATCGACTAGGAGATGGAGCTGGGGGGAGAGTGACTGCTCCCCGCACTCTAGTTTTGGGGTGTTTGAATGTGCGTGGATGTAGTACGATAGAGAGTAAAAGATGTGAGATTGGAAGTATGTTTAGAAGTAGAAGGATGGATGTATTGGCCTTGTGTGAGACAAAGATGAAAGGAAAAGGTGAAGTGATGTTTGGTGAAATGTCTGGTAGAGTGTCTGGGATTGAAAGGGGAAGAGCGAGAGAGGGTGTGGTGTTATTGCTTAGTGAATGGATGACAGGTAAAGTAGTGGAATGGAAGGAGATATCATCTAGGTTAATGTGGGTAAGGGTTAGGTTGGGTAGGGAATGTTGGGCGTTTGTCAGTGCGTATGGGCCAGGTAGTGAGAAAAGTGAAGAAGAGCGGAATGAGTTTTGGAATGAATTAACTAGGTGTGTGGAAGGACTGGGTAGAAGGAATTATGTAGTTGTTATGGGTGACTTAAATGCTAGAGTGGGCGCTGGAGAGGTAGAAAGTGTCAATAGGAAGTATGGCGTACCAGGTGAAAATGAGAGTGGTGAGAGACTGGTTGACATGTGTGTTGAACAAGAGATGGTAATAAGTGCTAGCTTCTATAAAAAGAAAGATAAAAATGAGTATACATGGGTAAGAGTGGCAAATGGAAGAGTAGTAGAAAGGGCATTAATGGATTATGTGTTGATAACTAAAAGAATGTTTGGAAGATTGAAAGACGTGCACGTGTTTAGGGGTATGGCTAACGGTATGTCTGATCATTTTTTGGTGGAAGGAAAATTAGTTGTAGCAAAAGAGTGGGGAATAGAGTAGGTGGATGTAAAAGGGAGGTAGTGAGGATTGAAGAGCTAACAAAACCGGGGGTAAAAAGTAAATATCAGGAAAGGTTGAAAATTGCATATGACGAGGTGAGAGTAAGAGAAACTGGTAATTTAGAGGAGGAGTGGAATTTAGTAAAAGAAAATTTTGTTGGGATTGCAAGTGATATATGTGGCAAGAAGGTTGTTGGAGGCAGCATGAGGAAGGGCAGTGAATGGTGGAATGAAGGAGTGAAGGTAAAAGTGGAAGAGAAAAAGAGGGCTTTTGAAGAATGGCTGCAGAGTAATAGAATAGAGAAGTATGAAAAATATAGAGAAAAATGTGGAAGTAAAGCGCAAAGTACGTGAGGCAAAGAGGGCAGCTGACCTGAGGTGGGGTCAGGGACTGGGTCAGTCATATGAAGAGAATAAGAAGAAGTTTTGGAAAGAAGTGAAGAGAGTAAGGAAGGCTGGCGCAAGAATTGAAGAGACAGTGAAAGATGGAAATGGAAGGTTGTTAAAAGGAGAGGAGGCAAGGAAAAGGTGGGCGGATATTTTGAAAGTTTGCTGAATGTTGAGGATAATAGGGAGGCAGATATAATTGCGGTTCCAGGTGTTGAGGTGCCAGTGATGGGAGATGAGAATGAGAGAGAGATTACAATAGATGAAGTGAGGAGAGCACTAGATGAAACGATTGTAGGAAAAGCATCTGGTATGGATGGTGTGAAAGCTGAGATGTTGAAGGAAGGGGGTGTGACTGTACTTGAATGGTTGGTGAGATTGTTTAATATGTGTTTTGTGTTGTCAATGGTACCAGTAGATTGGGTTTGTGCATGTATTGTACCACTATATAAGGGTAAAAGAGATGTGCATGAGTGTTGTAATTCAAGAGGTATTAGTTTGTTGAGTGTAGTTGGAAAAGTGTATGGTAGAGTATTGATTAATAGGATTAAGAATAAAACAGAGAATGCAATCTTGGAAGTACAGGGTGGTTTTAGAAGAGGTAGGGGTTGTAAGAATCAGATTTTTACAGTTAGGCAGATATGCGAGAAATATTTAGCAAAAGGTAAGAAGGTGTATGTTGCGTTTATGGATCTGGAGAAAGCATAGGATAGAGTTGATAGGGAAGCAATGTGGAATGTGATGAGGTTATATGGAGTTGGTGGAAGGTTGTTGCAAGCAGTGAAAAGTTTCTACAAAGGTAGTAAAGCATGTGTTAGAATAGGAAATGAAGTGAGTGATTGGTTTCCGGTGAGAGTGGGGCTGAGACAGGGATGTGTGATGTCGCCGTGGTTGTTTAACTTGTATGTTGATGGAGTGGTGAGAGAGGTGAATGCTCGAATGCTTGGACGAGGATTAAAAC
>NC_090734.1:21392928-21400428 GCF_036898095.1 Palaemon carinicauda | reverse complement strand
ATAAATTCCACCATTTTCCTTTCATTGTTAATTAATCCTGCTTTTTACCCAAACCAAACTCCACTTACATAATCAACAATTAACGTCACTGCTCTCTTTCGATTTTTTTTCTGAATATCCTTTGAAATCTAATTTTAAAAACTTTAGTAAGTGTTTCATATCTGTCTTACATACATTTCTCAATGCTGATATAAACCACTGGTAAACACTTTTAATGCGCTTACAAAAAAAAACTAAGTGAATTGTACTATCTGTTCTCAAGAAACACACAATCTTGAATTTGAAATATTCATCTTTAAGAGCCTGTCTTTCGTTGCAAAGACTTCATGTACATATTTAAACATTATTTATCTGGTATATGTATTCATAAACCTATTATTAAAAATTTTCAAATATCTTCCCAGTTGAATAATGGGTGATTTTCCTCAATGGTTGCATTGTATCTATCTTTTATTAAATAACTGTAAATAGTTTTAATAGTAATTGAAGGGTATGTTTCACATTTTATCACTTTGTGTAACTTTAAAATAATATTATCATAATAAGGCGTGCAAAAGACAGTAACGTTCTTCATGTTTTCAAAGTCTATAAGAAATATACTCCTAAGCTTACAATAATATCCAATAATATCATAGCCCGTCGTTTTATCTAAAATAAACTTGTAACGCGTGGAGAAAAATACAGACATTGTTTATACTACCACATTTATTATACCAACACCTCCATTTCCCCTTGGCATATACATTGTATTCCTATTTAACGGTTGGTGTTTTCCATTACACAAGTAATTAAAAATACTTTTTCTATCGACTTACCAACATCGATACTTAGTGGGTAAATATGTGATATATACCATGCTTTAGCTAATTTTTTTTAGTTCATCCATAGAGATCTTTGAAACAAATACAGTTTTCTTGAGTACTGCGGTCCTATACGACTCACAATCTTCTTTTAAACACTTTTCCAATTTTCTTTATTGGGTATTTCATAGTCATTATCATATATCACCCCAAGTACTTTAAACGATCGCACTACAAAATTCAATCCATTTACTGTCCATTCTTCTCGGTCTTTCCAGGAGACTAACCCGACAATACTTGTTTTATCATAATTGAGCAATGCCCCCGTAGCCTGTTCATAATTCCAAATTATCACAAAGCTTTCTGTAATAGATTCATTGGAGGAGATCACACATGAGGCGTCATCGGCATACCCAAGTACCGCCAGTGATGAGTCGTTCGGGAGTTTCACAGAAAGCTTCGATAATCGTTTCTTCTACATTCTGTAGAGAGGTTCTTGAGAAATTACAAGGAGTATTATGGATAACGGACATCTCTGCCTAACTGATCTTTCCAAAGAAAAACTTTCAGACATATTACCATTTATGCATAAACAGCTTTTAGCATCGGCATAAAGCATTTGAATTATTATTATAAACTTATTAGAAAATCTCAATTCCTTTAATATTTTGGAAACAAAACTTGAGTCAACTCTATGAAATGCTTTAGACCAATCGAGGTTACTTATTGCACCAGGGATATTTTCACGATTAGCAAAGAAAATTATGTCTCTGAGTACAGTATTACAATTAGTGATGGCTCCATTGGGAACACCACAATATTGCTCTTTCGAGATGAACAATTCTAAAACTTTCTTTATCCTATTTGCTATTACTTCAGCTATTATTTTATTATCAACATTCAACATTGTTATAAGTCTGCAATTGCGAATTAACTCCAGATTTCCATTTTTTTTTTGGTAACAATTTTACCACACCTTTATTTCTTTCCTTACAAAATACAGACTCTTCAAATGAATATCTTATAACCTTGAAAAACTCCGATTTTATTGTATTCCACATACTCATATAATATTCTACAGATAACCCGTCAATTCCGGGACATTTGCGTTTTTCATGCTACAAATGACCTTAAACACTTCAGATTCAGTCACTTCTGCAAGTAGCATTTTGTTTTCTTCTTTTCCTTTTACACTTTCCATCACGTCCACAAATATATTTTGCTTTGTTTCGTAATTTTTTGCTTTTTCATATAGGTCTGAATAAAATTCTTGAAATCCCCTCTGTATTGCACAAGAGTCATCTAGTATTGTTCCATTTTTCGTTTCCAGTTTTGTTATGTAATTTTTTTTACATTTTTCTCTTTTCCAATTAAAAGAGGGACAACTTTTCTCCATTTATTCCTTCGTCTATTTTCGCTCGGATAGTAATCCCATCACACATTTCGTTTTTTAGCATTCTAATTTTCTCTTTTAACATATTTTTTTCATATTGATTGCACAACACCGAATGAGACTCAAATTTCCTACGTAATATTGACTTTAATAAATTCAGTGTTCCATATTTTTTCTTATTTATGATTTTTGATGCATTAATAAAGAACTTTTTTATTTCTCCTTTAGCAAAAACCCACCACCCTAAAATAGATTTAAACCCTGTATTTTTCTTATTTTTCAACGTTCTCCATAATACTGCAAAATTTTCACATACACAGTCGTCATTAAGAACTTTGGTATTTAGTTTCCAGTAGCTTTTACCTATACTGAGTTTGTTGAGTGATTTGATCCTGGTTTTGATTACATTATGGTCAGACCATGATATCGGAATATTTTTAGTAATAACGAAATTTTTATAAAGTCCTCTTATATAAAGTTTGTCTAACCTAGAGCAATAAGATCTCTTTACAAATATATATTCTATTATATTATTATTTACAAATCATACATCTTTGAGCTTCAGTGTATTTTTGAAATTTAGCAAAGATTTAGATACAAGATTGTTATCCATACTCGAAACATCTCTTTTGCTAGTTATACAATTCAAATCATCTCCAATTATTCCATTTTGCAATTTTTATATTCTTCTCCAGTAATATATCAAACCATTTTGAAACAACTCTTCTCCTTCACTTCTTTTGTCATTTTCTGATGGAGCAAAATATTAACCATCAAACAGACAGCATTTAACAATAGTAATGTCTCCCAACCTCTAAATCATGACTTAAAATCTTTACCTGTGACTTTTTATTGATCAGTATTGCGGAACCCCCATTGAGCTGAACAGTTGGATTAAATATAATTTCCCATTGCTTTTCAAATTCTCTTCACTGGTTTACATTTCTAGCGATATGTTTTTGAATGTATATAATGTCTAATTGTTGAATATACATGAAATGGAATAATCTAAGTTGCTCATTTAAAGTACATAAACTGTTAATATTTATTATAGCTATACTTTTGTAAGTGATGATGTAAAATCAAAATAAAATTTATGTTTTTCTACTGTACATGTCAGTTTTTATACGTTTTGCGATCGGAGTCTTGACCGGGTCTTCATCCGAACTCTTCTCTGCTTCTATTGGAATGTTGTCCGGGTCGTCACCAAATTCCATGGTCTGAATCGATTCTTGTTGCTTTCTGGGCATAAAGCGGATACTTGAGTTGTCACTAACACAAGCTTGCCACTTTTCAGTCTTTTTCTTTTCCTTATTTTTTCCTTTATCCATTGATTCCATTTGTTTTTCTGTCGTAGATGCTATACCATCTTCGCCTTTGTCTTCTACTATGTGTATATAAACTTGAACTTTCATTTGAACAGGTCCCTCATTCTGGGTCTGAGAGATCTCATGTAAGGACTCTGTCTTTGTGCCTTCACTATCATCCGTAGTTCAGTTCTTGATTTCACTTTCATAACAAATTTCTTCTTTATCTACTGGAATATGTTGTAAACCGGTGTCTTCTTTTCTTTCAGAGCTGCTTTCATCATTGCTATTTTCATCCATAACTACTTCATCAGTTTCTCATCTTTCTCCTACTTCCTTGCCTTTATCTTCAACACTGACTAGTCCTATATTCTAAATTCCTTTTGCATTCCTATGCATGATCGCGGGAGTTTTCCTCATTTAAACTAGGCCGTTGCTCCACAATTCCAGATGTATAATCTTTGACTAAATGGTTGTCTTGTCCACATTTAAAACCCGTTCTCCGCTGTCCATTATACAAGATGGGCCGATTAAAGCCAGAAACATTTATTGATGAGGGAATATTCTCTTTCAACCTCATCTTAGGAGTCGGAGTTCCATTGATTTTACCAGAAATTGAACTCATATTAAATCTATTGTGTTGTATACCTTCAACTTTTCCATATCTTTTGAAAATAAAAATAACAGACTCGTCAGATACTCGAATAAGGGCATTCCTTATTGTAACAAATGTCATAGCTGAGCTAGCATTGATTATCTTCACCTTAACCACTTCACTAAACTCAATCAACTCATCCTCATAATCTCTAACAACACTCGTAAATGTCTCCTCTGAATCAAACTTTACAATTACTTTATTCCTACTGATAATATGCACACTGATGATGTTTGCTATGTTGATATTCATTTTATAAAGAAAAAAAAAACTTCCCTCACCATTTCCATTCCGGGAAAGGCAGAAAAATCCTAACCTATGGAGTCTTTCCCCCGCAAAGTTTGAGAAGTTCCCATTTTGAATAGTATCATTTTCCACAGCGATACACGTAAAGGTGAGACCATAGAAAACGAAGTCTATGACGTACCACACCCGGAGGCAAGATTACCTCAGTGTATGTAAGTTTCTCAGATGAAATCGGCTTCGTAAGTGTAGCTATTAACCTTAATAATTAGAGTTTTCTGAACTTTATTTGATCAATTCCTCACCGATTCAGGTACTGATCACCTTGTTTTACACAATATCCATATTCCTACATAGTCACTTGCACTATAAATCCTATAAATTTAAACAAATCCGGGAAGTCTTTGAACCGTGTTCACTAGACGGCGGCTTCTTCTTCTTCCACTCATCAATTTTCTTACCATGAAGACAGAAAACAGTCACAGGAATTATTCAACAAAAAACTTTATAATAATTCACTTCTCATCTTTTTTATATACATTATAAAGACAGTGAATACAAATATATAAATTGTATTAGAAAACAAGACGTAAACAAATTTCTTTCAATAATTCACCGGCCACTAGTTAAATTCGATTTTATGAGGGCATATAAACATCTTTTATTAATCTGATAATTGTTTAATGGGATAATATTCTGCCCTCCCCTACCATAGCTGAGCATTACAATCATGTCTTCGTTCATTGAATGAATTTATACTTTTTTTATGTTGTATAGATATAATATTTTGTGAATATATCTTTTTGTTAATAGAGAATTTTAATTTTCTTATGATGAAAAGATGATAAAGTCAGAATTTTTAAAGGTAAACGGCTATGGCAGTCACGAGGCAGGCAAACGATTGGGTTTTTTCTGCTCTGAACAGCAGGTGTGTCCGCTGTTCAAGTGGCTTCGCGGATTTGTATTGGAAAAGTGACCAGTGGTATCCCCGGGTATTAAACCTCCTCTGGAACTGGAAGGATTTTGAACCTACTTTACAATTTGCAGGTTACCTATGGGCCGACCAAGGGAAAGGCCCGTACGTACCAACAAGAGTTGGATTTAATACACTACGAACAAACGAAGGATTATACTAATCTCGGCTGTTTCAGGGACAGGTAAAATTTACAGGATAAATGGTGACTGAGACCGTGGCCTGAGACTGGATTTCAGAGAGGGAGTCATATTTAATCAAAACATCAAGGGTAGGGATTCTTAGCGGAAATTTACAAGGGATAAGTGTGTGGAAGGATTTAGCTTCTGAAAGTGTTAGAGATTTTTTAATAAAAAATTGGACCGGGTTTTGAGATTACGAAAGTCTAATAAACACGTGTTCCTTCACGTATGTTTTAATAGTAGGTTATATACTGGAGATGAAGTTTTGGCGACGTTTGTTTCTACTGATAAGCCACGAGGCTCAAGGACAGCTTTGTATTAATCTCTTGCGGCATTTTAGAATTCTGGTGTAGTTCGGGAAGGAAATTGTACATGAGCAAAGGGGGAGGGGGGTTAATTGATATGGCAATTAGCCATATGAATAGTGATATCAAAGTGCAGCATGTTTAAAGAGAGAGAGACGTTGAAAATTTATTCTTTTTGATACCGAACACTGAAATATTGGCCAAAGATTATAGAATTGCATTTCAGTATAAACCAAATAGCATAGTAAAAAATAAAACAAAATGTTATTAACCGACCTAATCCTAACATTAATTAACTCAATAATTAGTATGCAAGTTCGCTTTTGTTCAAAATAGTTGTAACATTTCAATGTATTTTAGTTCAAATCGAATAGTATTTAACGATAAACATAAATTTATTAGTAGCATTCTTAATTCTATACACACACACACACACACAAACACACACACGCACACATACTCAAACACACACACACACACACACACACACACATATATATATATATATATATATATATATATATATATATATACATATATATATATATATATATATATATATATGTATATATATATATATATATATATATATATATATATATATATATATATATATATATATGTATATATATGTATGTATATATATATATATATATATATATATATATATATATATATATATGTATATATATATATATATATATATATATATATATATATATATATATATATATTTATATATATATATATATATATATATATATATATATATATATATGTATATATATATATGTATATATATATATGTGTGTGTGTGTGTATGTGTGTTTGTGTGGATAATCATCAACTGACAATATCCGTGTGAGTAACCATATGCAGGAAAATCAAGAAAATATGATATACAACTATGTAGGGCATATTTTGATTATGAGAAAGCTTTTTTTCACTTAAACTTTCAGTAGTATTCAAAGTCCTTTAAAGACAAAGAAAAGATGGATAGACCTTGTGTTAGAACACTTGAAGATATCTATACCAGAAGTAAAGCAATCTTAAAAATAAACAAAAATTGTGAGAAAATTCCAATTTAGACAAGAGTTAGACAAGGAGACCTCCATTTATCCTAAATTGTTCACAGCATTTTTAGAAGAAGTCTATGGGATTTCAGGTTTCGAATTGTAGGAATTACTATTAATGGACGAATACCTGAATGACTTAAGATTCGTAGATTACATAGATTTATTTATTAAGCATGGGAAAAATTGCAAAAGATGAATAGAGGAAGCAGAAATGAGTAAAAGAGTAAAACTGGAATAATGTTCAATGAAAATGCAGAGAAACGACAAGTATGGGTTATAGTGAGCCTAAAGAGATTGTTAATGAATTTATGAACTTATGAATGACATCTTTAGATAAACAAAATGAGATTATGAGACGTTAAAGGGCCTTTTCTATAAAAAAAGAACAATAAACTTATTAAAGGGTGTTTTAACAAGGTGTAAGAATAAGAAATGGAATTGAGCAGGACATATAAAGAAAACTACAGACAGACATTAAGAACAACAGAATGAGTCTATTGATTGCGAAGGACTATGAGGAAGGAAGAGAACATAATCGATTGATGAACTGAGAAAGTTTGCTGATA
>NC_090734.1:21375428-21385428 GCF_036898095.1 Palaemon carinicauda | reverse complement strand
AGGCTATAGCACTACCCAAGACTAGAGAA
Organism: Palaemon carinicauda; assembly: GCF_036898095.1. Classification (NCBI taxonomy): domain Eukaryota; kingdom Metazoa; phylum Arthropoda; class Malacostraca; order Decapoda; family Palaemonidae; genus Palaemon; species Palaemon carinicauda. The sequence continues at coordinate 21,385,399 of NC_090734.1, read as the reverse complement.
CAATGTTTTGATTTTGGAGTGTCCTTCTCCTAAAAGAGCTACTTACCATAGCTAAAGAGTCTCTGCTATCCTTACCAAGAGAAAAGTAGCCACTGAGCAATTACATTGCCGTAGTTAACCCCTTTGGGTGAAGAAAAATTGTTTGGTAATCTCAATATTGTCAGGTGTATGAGGACAGAGGAGAATCTGTAAAGAATAGGCCAGGTTATTCAGTGTCTGTGTAGGCTAAGGGAAAGTGTACCATAACCAGAAAGAAGGATTCAATTTAGTACTGTCTGGCCAATCAAAGGACCCCCTAACTCTCTAGCGGTAGTATCTCAATGGGCAGCTGATGCCCAGGCCAACCTACGACCTATATATATATATATATATATATATATATATATATATATATATATATATATATATATATATATATATATATATATATATATATATATATATATATATATATATATATATATATATATATATATATATATATATATATATATATAGATAGATATATATATATATATATATATATATATATATATATATATATATATATATATATATATATATATATATTTTTGGGCTCAAGCCATGTCGTCCTGATGGAAGTTCCTATAGGGTAGCTTCCTAGGGTATATTACAACTACGGAGATATTCCCAGAGAATTTACCTTAAGGTACCAGAATTCTAACTCCTGGAGCGAGTATCCCTCGTGAAAGGGATATCGCGACATATCAGAGGACGTATTCTAGACACGTCACATGGCAATCTACAACCTGGACAGAGATTTCGTCTCGTAGGAGGTGATTGACGAGATACGAATTCGGGAAAGAAAAAGGGGAGCCGCTCCCAAGGCTTCCCTATCCCCCGATTCGTATGCGTGCCTGGCGCCAATCCTGGCGCCAATCCTGGCGCCATCGATATTCCTTTTTGCGTAGCTTAACAACTCGGTGTTTTTTCCTGTTTTTCTCGCAAATCTTGGATTTATTCGACTTTTCATGGCTTCTTCGTCTTCGTCGGCCTCTGATAAGTTGAGTATAGTGTCTGTTATGTATAAATGTAGGCTCTTGGTAAAATTTTGAGTGATTAATAGGATTAATCTTTGATACAAGAGCCGTAGCCTACCAGAGGTGTCCTGGACACGGTCGCTCGCTAGGTATAAATTGGTTAGTCAGAGCGACATTCCTGGTTGTTTTGCTTTAATAAATTTTAGCTATTTAGCATTACATAGGATTTCCTTTCGTGCTTAGTATTATTTGGCGAAGTATTCGCCATTCTGGCCTACGCTAGGCCATGTAGCCTAGTCGTTTGGTCCTAGTACTTCATGCATGATTTTGTTTTTTCCGAGTGTAATTAAAATTTTATTGAAGCTTTAGGCTATATTTTATACATTTTAGACTGTGTGGAATATTTCCAAGATTGTATACGTGTGAGTTTCGGTGAATTAGGTAATCGATTCTCTTGGTGCCTAGGCTAATTGCTTATGGAGCCTTAGTATACTTTATCATACTCCCCGGTTGCTTTCTTTTCTTCGGAGAAGGTATGCAATCCCTTTCCCTCTGTTTAAGCCTTGGGCTTATCCCTAAGTGTTTTTTTCCGAATTTATTTTCGATAAAACTATACTAGGGTGTTACTGTACCTTCCTGTTCCTGTAGTTATGGTTCAAGAGGGACAGAACAACAGAGTTTTTAGTCTGAGTCTGTGTTGTCTGGCTTGGGGCAGAGTCCCCCTCGCTGACCTAACACATACAAAGGGAGCTTAGCTCCCTTAGGTCACTACCGAAGGTTTCTGTAGTTATGATTCCTTCTTTTGTGATCGACCAGACTAAATCCTGTTGCTGTTCTCAGGGGAGGATAAGTTCTTCCCTTGGGAGTTGCAACGCCTTCCTTGCTTTGGTGCTCTGGAAGCTGGCAAGTATTGCTGGCCTTTTCCCTTAGATCTCCCTTAGGCTAAGATAAGTTTCTTGGCTGCGGGTGATCTGTCACTAAAGCAAGGTTGGCAGGACCCTCTTGTCCCTTCCCCCTCTATCTCCGTAATGGCCTAGCCATTACTGTACTGTACCTTGCCGGCCGGCAGAGCTGGCCGGCAGGGGTCTTACTGTACTGTACGTCGTTCTACTTCTGGACCTAGTATAGGTTGGGATGTGGAATTGACTCAGCCCATTGCCGGCCGGCAGAGCTGCTGGCCGGCAAGGGTCTTATGTTTTCGAGTGCTGCCCGGACCTCTCTTGGTCCCTCATCCATGACTGCCGGCAGAGCCGGACGGCATTGGTCAAGGAAGCCTGAATTAGTTTATCCCCTTCCTTATATGCACTCTTTCGGTTGCCGGGCTTGGAGGTAGTGTACACTCTTATCCCGGCATCCATTCTATTTTCTTCTAGTGCTGTACCTGTCCCGGCTGCCGGCCTATGAGGCCGGCAGCCGGGCAGGTGTAGTTCTCTGGTTCTTTTGCTGCCGGCTGGCATCGGTCTTGTACCTTTGCCGGCCGGCTTATGTCAGTCCTTGTCTGCCGGTCACCAAGAGTGTGGCCGGCAGCTGGGTACTACCTTGTGTAGTTGCTGGCCGGCAGCCATTGCCGGCCAACACTGGCTGTTACCGGCCGGCAGTTGCTGCCGACCGGCACAGGCATTTGAACCAGAGTGCTGCCGCCCTATAGCTGTTAAGTAGTATACTTTAAAGCTAGTTGTGGTGTGTGCCGGCCGGCAAAGGCAGGCCGGCACACATCCCCCTATACTGTACTAGTATTCTTCTGTATAGCATATACAGTAAGAAGAAAACTATAGTAAATGTTTTGGTACAGCACTGTATCTTCTAACACTATTGTGTTTTCTTGCACATCCCTTTGCTGTTGCCCTCAGATAGGAAGCTGAGTTCTTCCCTGTCTATTATCCAGGATTTTAAAATCATTGCTTAGGTGTGAGCTCCACCTGTTTCCTCTGGAAACCTTGCATTGGTTACTCTAGAAGAGATAAACCATTTTTGATTTTATTATCTGGAAGGCTGCAACAATGGGTTGTGAGGGAAACACAAGTGTGTGTCTTTCCTTTCTGAATTGTTATGCTATACTATGCATATCCAGTGATACATAGTTCACTTGATACTCATGGAAATTTCTTCTCTTTACAGAAGGACACTCCGAAGTGGGGAAGTGCTTTCTGCAATGTCAGCAGCAAGAACCTCTGCGGACATGAGTTTTGTAGGAGACACGCAGCATACGCTGTCTCCAAGGATGATCTCCGGTATTGGGACCCTCAGGTATGTAATATGTGCACTAACCTGATTAATGAGACATTTAAATAGCTAGGAAGAAACTTCGTACTTGGGTAAGGGGCTTCCAAAAGAACACTTCTGGCCCTTATCTTCCAAGTGAGAAGATGAGGGCGTATCTTTTCCCTAAGGCATCAGCTGATGCAGTGATTCCCCAGCCTCAAGAGGAGATCCCCTAAGTTCAGATTCAGGTGGATGCTGAAGTCGCGGTCGCGATTCAAGACATCCAGCTAAATGACAGGATATCTGATGTGGACGGGTGTCAGGAGGAAGACCTCCTGGCAGAAGCCCAGGATGAAGTTCAAGCCCCTCTACATCGGCCGGTCTCCCAGTAGAGCTGGGACAGGCCCTCTCTTCTATTGTTGGAATGATCCAACAAATGCAGAAGGAGAATCAGGAGAAGGCGGCTGCAATGGAACTGCGAATGCAGTGCCTTGCAGAATCACATGGGCCCCAGAAAAAGCTCAATGTGAAAGACCTTCCCTTGTGCTCAGATGCTAACCCATGGAGGTATGCTGAGCACATGCCGATGACGACTGGAAAGATCGTCATCTCGGATAAGCTGGGCTCAGTTCCCCTGGAGGGTGGAATTCTGGCCCAGCAAGGCATCATATCCGGACTGTTATGTCCGGCTGAGGAAGGAACCAGCTTCAAAGGAGGAGACAGAGCCGAAGGAGGTCATAGTGATGGACCATGCTAAGGCTCAAGCTCTACTTTCATCCTCGATGAAAGAGAGGGGCTTCTCTAACTCAAAGGTAGCTGCATTGAATAGGAAGCTCCCTTCCTTTGTGTCCTCGCCTACTAGAGCCTTCCCCCTTTTACAGAAAGGGTTTCTGGCTGTACTAAAAGCAATCGAGGCCGGCAAGTCTTGCCCCTCCCTAGAGGAGTGTAAACCCTTGTCGGTGGCCCTGCCTATGGACCACAAAGACTGGAAGGACGTCCATCTTACGTTCTCAGTGGGAAAGTTGGAGGCTGATATTGCCGGACGTCAGTTCGGCAAGGACCTCCCTAAGCTGTCTGACTTTCTTTTGCGAAGTGAGTTCGATACAAAAGAAAGACTGACTGCCTCAATGTCTCTTCAGACTACTCTCGAGACGATGGCAAGTGACCCCAAGGTCCATGAAATGTTCATGGTAGTGGCCAAGCCTCATCTGGCCACAGTGACGAAGGACCTTTATGGCTTCGTCAAGGCAAGGAGAGCTTGTAGGGAGTTCGTGTTTACCTCGGCTACGGTGAGGCACGAGCGAAGGAAACTAATCTCCTCCAACATTTGGGGAAAAGACCTTTTTCCCTACCGACTTGGTCAAAGAAGTTTTTGATAAAGCCGCCTTGGAGAAAAGAAACCTTCTCCAAAAGTGGGGCCTGGCTATCAAAAGAAAGTCTTCCCCGGATGAGGGTCCTCAACCAAAGAGGAAGACTATGAGGACTAGGCTACCGTCTCGGCCAGCCAAGCCTCTTAGACAGCAACAGCAACTGCAATTGCCATTGCCCCCAGTGCCCCAGATCGTGGCACAAACCCCGACCACCTTTCAGTGGGTACCCCAGGCCGTGTCGACACAGTCCACGGCATTCACCCCAGCGATCGAAGGGCAGTCTACTTCCTTTCGAGCAAAGCCTAGAGGAGTAGCCAGAGGCTCGTCTAGACGCCCCTCAAGGGGAAGGGGATTCAGGGGTGGTCGTGGTCAGGAAGGCAAGACCTCAGGACGGCAGTCCAAGTGAGGTGATACCGGTAGGAGGGAGACTTCTGAAATTTCGGGATCGGTGGACCTTCGATCCCTGGGCCCACAGCCTACTCAAGAATGGACTGGGCGGGAGCTGGTACAGCACTCCACCCCCGTACCTTCGGTTTTTCCAACACTCCACCCCCGTTATGGAGGAGTACGTTCAAGAACGGTTGGAGAAAAAGGGTGAAGCCCATCAATTTTTAAGGGAGGCTGTTTTGTGTTCCCAAGAAAGACTCGGAAAAGCTCAGAGTCATTCTGGACTTGTCGCCACTTAACAAGTTCATAGTGAATTGCAAATTCAAAATGCTAACACTGCAACACATAAGGACCTTACTGCCCAAGAGGGCATATTCCGTCTCTATAGACTTGTCAGACGCCTACTGGCACATTCCAATTAGCCATCGACTCTCCCCCTACCTAGGGTTCAGGCTACAACGAAGACTATACGCCTTCGGAGCCATGCCATTCGGGCTAAACATAGCCCCAAGGATTTTTACGAAGCTTGCGAGCGTAGCTCTCAAACAATTTCGCCTAAAAGGGAATTCAGGTAGTAGCCTACCTGGACGACTGGTTGGTGTGGGCAGCATCCGAGACAGAATGCTTGCAAGCTTCCAGTCAAGTGATCCAGTTCCTAGAGTACCTAGGCTTCAAGATCAACAGAAAAAGTCTCGACTTTCTCCATCTCAAAAGTTCCAGTGGCTAAGATCCACTGGGACCTTTTGTCACACCGTTTCTCCACCCCGGCGAAGAAAAGGAAGGAGATAGCGGGTTCTGTCAAGAGACTTCAAGATTCCGAAAGGATATCAAGACACGAGCAGGAGAGAGTACTGCGCTCTCTCCAGTTTGCTTCGGTGACAGACCCAGTGCTAAGAGCACAGCTAAAGGATGCAATCGGAGTTTGGAGAAGTTATGCATCAAACGCGTGAAGAGATCTGAGAAGACCAGCCGCTTCGGCTAAGTACTCTTCTCAGGCCTTGGTCCCAAGCCAGACATCTAAAGAAGTCAGGTTCTTCTTCAGCCACCTCCCCCGTCTGTGACGATTCACTCAGACGCCTCAAAGGAGGGATGGGGAGGTCACTCTCATCGGAAAAAAGTCCAGGGGACTTGGTCCAGGCTATTCAAGACCTTTCTCATAAAACTTTCTAGAAGCTAGGGCAGTGCTCCTTACCTTAAAGAAAGTCTCCCCGTGTCATTCGTTCCACATAAAGTGGTAATAGACAGCGAGGTAGTTGTAAGATACTTGAATCGACAAGGATCGAGGTCACCACCTCTCAACCAGGTGATGTTGGCCGTCTTCCGATTGGCGGAAAAGAAGAAGTGGTACCTGTCGGCAGTTCACCTTCAAGGAGTCCGCAATGTGACAGCGGACGCTCTATCCAGGTTCACACCGATAGAGTCGGAATGGTCCTTAGACGCAGGATCATTCTCCTTCATTCTGAATCAGTCCCAGAACTGCAGATAGACCTCTTTGCGACGAAAGACAACAAGAAGTTGCCCCTGTACGTGCCCCGTACGAGGACCCCTTAGCGGAAGCAGTGGACGCGATGTCCCTCGACTGGAACAGATGGTCCAAGATTTATCTGTTCCCTCCTCACAACCTTCTGTTGAGGGTCCACAACAAACTGAGATCCTTCAAAGGGTAGCGGCAATAGTGGCCCACAAGTGGCCGAACAGCGTGTGGTTCCTCCTGGCATTGGAACTGTAGCTGAAGCTTTAACCACTACCAGATCCAGTTCTGACCCAGCGAGTCCAGAAGTCAACTGTCTGCGCTTCATTACAGAAAACCCGGACCCTGCAGTTCATGATTTTCTCTCCCTAGCGGTGAGAAAGCGTTTCGGGATTTCGAAAGCCAGTATAGACTTCCTTGAGGAATATAAATGCAAATCTACTAGAAGGCAATATGAGTCATCTTGGAGAAAATGGGTGGCCTTTTGTCAAGGCGAAGATTCCGCAGGAGATCTTGACAGACTTCTGCTTATCTTTTTTCCTCACCTCCATGGTCAAGGGTTGGCAGCGAACACGATTTCAGCGTGTAAGTCTGCTTTGACAAGACCCATTCTATATGCCTTCCAGGTCGACCTAGGTAACGAGATCTTTAATAAAGTCCCGAAAGCCTGTGCTAGGCTGAGACCTTCAGCACCTCCAAAGCCCATTTCATGGTCTCTAGACAAGTTCTTCATTTCGCTTCTCTGTTGAGCAATGAAGAGTGTGCGTTAAAGGATTTGACACAAAAAGTTATTTTCCTATTTTGCACTCGCGTCCGGGGCCAGGGTTAGTGAGATTGTAGCCTCTCGAGAGATTCAGGTCGTGTTCAGTTCCTGGATGGGGAAGAACTGAACCTGTTTCCGGATCCTACGTTTCTCGCCAAGAATGAGTTACCCACCAACAGGTGGGGTCCCTGGAGAATCTGCCCTCTGAAAGAAGATGCATCTCTATGTCCAGTAGAATGCCTAAAGGTCTATCTTCATAGAACTTCAGACTTCAAGGGTGGTCAACTATTCAGGGGAGAAACATCAGGCTCAAATTTATCTCTGAATCAATTCAGAGCGAAAATCACATATTTTATTCGCAGAGCGGATCCTGACAATACACCCGCAGGTCACGATCCGAGGAAAGTTGCCTCATTCTTAAATTTCTTTAATTGTATGGATTTTGAACATCTCCGTTCATACACTGGCTGGAAGTCTTCCAGAGTATTCTTTCGCCACTATGCGAAGCAAGTAGAGGAACTAAAAGAGATCTGTGGTAGCAGTGGGTCGCGGTGTTAACCCTACTGTTTAACTCTGCGAGGAACAGTGGTCTTAATTGGGACGATTAATTCCAGGGTGAGTGTGTAGTTACATACTGTACTACAAACTAAGTGAGGGCAATGTGTTGGCCATCCAGACTGTTCCATTTCCGAAGGTGAACCTAGCATAAGTGCAGACATGTGTGCCGAGCGTTTCTAACGCTAATGTCATTGATTTGTAATACAGGCTTTTATGACTTTGATACCTCGGTATCTTAAAAGTGGCATCTAATATTTTTTCTTTCAGACAAACAAGCTCTGTTTACTATCATACTTATGCTTAAAGTTTTGGGTTATCCTCTTCTATATATATATATATATATATATATATATATATATATATATATATATATATATATATATATATATATATATATATATATATATATATATATATATATATATATATATATATATATATATATATATATATATATATATATATATATATATATATATATATATATAATTGTGGTTAACCTGTCTATTTATTGCCTGTCAATAATCTGGTTCTTGAGAACCTTGCGTCTCCTTCACCTGTGTCAATTTATTGGTATAATTGAGCATTCATTCTATGTACCTTATCTGGGATAATTCTAATAGAATTGTTCCTTTATGCAAGTTATGTTGCATTGCTTTTCCTCCTATGCGGATATAAAACCTTTGTCCAATACAAGTATTGTGCGGAAAACTGGTCGATATTTCATATTGACGCAGTGGTCCTTTACAAACTATGCTTTACTTAATATAGGGCGAGACCACTATATTAGCTTGCCTGGTATTCATACATAGATATATGTACTCTTCGAGACTTTTCCAGAGTCTAGTAGGACTCTTCCCTGTAGGGGGCAGGAAGCTCTAACATAGTTTATAGTTCGTTGAAAAGATGTATAACGGTAACATCTTAGGTCTCTAGGTCTAGTCGACCGGGAAAAAATTACCTCTGGGGAGTACGGCACGTTCTGAGAATCCACAGATACAGTAATGCTCTGGTACACTTCCATCAGGACGACATGGCTTGAGCCCAAAAAACGGATTTTGAGCGAAGCGAAAAACCTATTTTTGGGTGAGATGGTCATGTCGTCCTGATGGACCCACCCTTGCCTTTCTAAGAAAGGGCTGTAGGACCCCTCCCTACATACAGTATCTGTAGCACCTCGTGTACGCTACAAGGAATACAGATGGCGCCAGGATTGGCGCCAGGCACGCATACGAATCGGGGGATAGGGAAGCCTTGGGAGCGGCTCCCCTTTTTCTTTCCCGAATTCGTATCTCGTCAATCACCTCCTACGAGACGAAATCTCTGTCCAGGTTGTAGATTGCCATGTGACGTGTCTAGAATACGTCCTCTGATATGTCGCGATATCCCTTTCACGAGGGATACTCGCTCCAGGAGTTAGAATTCTGGTACCTTAAGGTAAATTCTCTGGGAATATCGCCGTAGTTGTAATATACCCTAGGAAGCTACCCTATAGGAACTTCCATCAGGACGACATGGCCATCTGACCCAAAAATAGATTTTTCGCTTCGCTCAAAATCCGTTATATATATATATATATATATACATATATATATATATATATATATATATATATATATATATATATATATATATATATATATATATATATATATATATATATATATGTATATATATATATATATATATATATATATATATATATATATATATATATATATATATATATATATATATATATATACATATATATATATATATATATATATATATATATATATATATATATATATATATATATATATATATATATATATATATATATATATATATATATATATATATATATATATATATACATATGGATATATATATATATATATATATATATATATATATATATATATATATATATATATATATATATATATATATATATGTATATATATATATATATATATATATATATATATATATATATATATATATATATATATATATATATATATATATATATATATATATATATATATATATATATATATTACGTATGAATTCGTAAGAAAACCAACGAAATAAAAAGTTAATCCTTAAATATAACGCAAATTCACATATACTAACTTAAATGATGAATACAATGCAATAAACGACGAGTGTCTTATGTAATTAAATACAAAATTTAAATCTACCTAAGAGGAACTCACCCTTTGAGCTGGTTA
>NC_090734.1:21359666-21364928 GCF_036898095.1 Palaemon carinicauda | reverse complement strand
ATGTTTCTAATCTTTTCTTTTTACAGGGTGCAGGAACGGGCGTGCGTTTTTTGGTAGACACGGGTGCTTGTCGTTCTCTTTTGCCAAGGAAACTCTTCAAGGCAAAACGTAGTCTGTCTACATCTGCCGACGTCCGCTTGGTAGCTGCCAACGGATCTGCGATACCCACCTACGGTTACGAGAACCTCACATTATCGTTCGGAAACGGTAAATTCAATTGGAAGTTTCTCGTTGCTGACGTCACAATGCCAATCCTCGGTGCGGATTTCCTCTCTCATTTCACCTTCTGGTCGATGTCGCCCACCGACGATTGGTCAAAGCAGACTCGTACTTGTCGACACCTCTTCAACCCGCCCCCTCTAACCTCGCTCTCCACATCAGCGCCCCCACGGATGCCTACGCCCACCTCCTCACGTCGTACCCGGAAGTTTTCCATCCAGAACTTCACCAAACGCCTACGGTTCCTGCCAAGCACGGTATTTATCACCATATCAAGACGACGGGACCCCCAGTCTTCGCAAAATTCAGACATCTGGCACCGGAACAATTGGCAGCCGCCAAACAGACGTTCGCCGAAATGGAGAAAATGGGCCTTTGCCAAAAGGCCTCCAGCCCATGGTCGTCACCCTTACACATCGTTCTGAAGAATGACGGCTCCCTCCGTCCATGAGTGGATTACAGGCGCCTGAACATGCAAACAGAACCGGATCACTACCCCCTTCCAAACATTGCCGATGTAACCTCCTACCTGCACAAAGCGTAGGTTTTCTCTACGCTCGACTTCCGGAAGGTGTATTACCAGGTGCCTATGAACCCAGAAGACATCCCCAAGACCGCCATCACCACTCCGTTTGGCATATACACCTTCAATTACTCCTGTTTTGGCCTTCGTAATGCTGGGGCAACGTTTCAACGTCTCATGGATGGCATCTTAGGGGACCTCCCTTTCTGTGTATGTTGTGTGGACAACATACTTGTGTTCTCCTCCTTAAAAGAGGAACACATCCGTCACCTGCGCATCGTGCTCGACAGCCTGCAACAAAACGGCCTTGTAGTCCGGTACGACAAGTGTACCTTTGGCGACAACGAAGTGTCATTCTTAGGGCACCGTATCACTCCTGAAGGAGTCCATCCCCTCCCTGAGAAGGTAGCAGCCGATCAGAACTTCCCCGCGCCCTCGACCGTCAAAGCTCTGCAGGAATTCTTGGGCATGATCAACTATTATCACCGTTTTCTGCCAGCCATTGCCGCCACTCTTGCTCCCCTCTACGCCTCCCTCAAGGGCAAGCCAAAGGACCTGAAGTGGGCTCCCCTTCAAGAAGCAGCCTTCTGCCATGCAAAGAAGGCCCTATCAACTGCTGCGGCTCTCACTTTTCCTATCCCACACGCCCCTCTCCTTCTCTCCACCGATGCCAGCGACGTCGCTATTGGTGCAGTACTCGAGCAGGTGGTCAAAGGCTCGCCCCGCCCATTGGCCTTCTTCAGCAGAAAACTGTCCAAGGCAGAATCGGGTTATTCTACCTTCGATCGAGAATTGCTGGCGGTGCACTTTGCTGTCCGTCACTTTCGCCATTTCTTAGAAGGCACGCCCTTCGTCATTCGCACAGACCACATGCCTCTGGTGCACGCCTTCACTCGACAGGCTGACGCCTGGTCCGCCCGTCAACGCCGACATCTCTCCGCCGTGGCTGAATACAATTGCACCCTCCAATACGTCCCTGGGAAAATGAATCCCGTTGCCGATGCCCTGTCAAGAAACACGTTGGCTGCCGTTCAACTGGGATTGGATTACAACGCCCTGGCTGAAGCCCAACGACAGGATCCAGAGTATCAAGCTTGTAGGGCATCCTGCACGTCCCTCCGTTGGGAAGATTTTCCCCTCGAAGACTCCAACACCACCCTCCTCTGTGACGTCAGTACTGGTACACCGCGACCTTGGATTCCTGCTCCCATGCGCCGACAGGTGTTTGATTTCATCCAAGGCCTTTCACATCCCTCTTGCCGTTCTACTGCACAGCTGCTGAAGGCAAAGTTCATTTGGCACGGCATTTCTATTGATGATAAGGATTGGGTCCGCGCCTGTACTTCTTGCCAAACTTCCAAAGTACATCGACACACAGATTCAGGAGTGGGCACCTTTCCTCAACCTCAGCCTCGTTTCGCACACATTCACGTCGACGTTGTAGGCCACCTAGCCACATCACAAGGACATCGTTACCTGTTTACCGTCATCGACCGCTCCACTCGTTGGCCTGAAGCCATTCCCATGGAAACTGCAACGTCCGCCTCATGTACATCTGCCTTACTCTCTGGATGGATTTCAAGATTCGGTATCCCTGAACATATTACTTCTGACAGGGGAACCACTTTCACCTCTCAATTGTGGACGTCATTAGCGAATCTCCTGGGCATCACCCTACATCAGACAACGGCCTAAAACCCCCCTGCCAATGGAATGGTTGAACGTTTTCATCGCACCCTCAAAGCAGCTTTGATGTCCCGCTGCAAGGATTGCAACTGGTTTACTCAGCTTCCCTGGGTCCTCCTGGGACTAAGGACCACTCCTAAAGACGCCCTCGACGTCTCGGCAGCTGAAATGGTGTATGGCGACCCATTGGTCGTCCCTGCCGAATTTTTTCCTTTTACATCTTCCTCCGACGATCTCCAGCGCATACGTCACGTCGTGGGAAAATTTACTCCGTGCCGCCAGACTTACAAGCCCCCAGTGAAGCATCACATACCAACGGACTTGCACTCTGCAACGCACGTCTTCCTGCGCAACGACACCAGCAAGCCACCGCTAACGTCCCCTTACACGGGCCCTTTCCTTGTGATCCGACGCAGTCCGAAAGCATTCCTCCTAAACATTCGGGGCAAAGAAGACTGAGTCTCCATTGATCATCTAAAACCTGCTTATCTTCTGCCAGATGACCCGCCTACAGTTCGCCTCTCTAGATCAGGGCGCCCTATTTAACATGTACAGTATGTCATTTTTAGGGGGGGAGCCATGTACAAACCGTGTTTCACACAATTGTACATAATTCCTTTTGTTTATATTATGCTTGTATCTTCGCTCTTCCCTCGCACTAAAACGAACATGAAAATTCATGCCTGGTTTTTCCTCTGTAATATTGTCTGTCTTGTGAACTTGTTATGTCCTGTTGCCTTGAGGTTTTGTATATAAGGAGAATGTTCTACAATAATATAACTCAGTCGTTTCCAACCTGCCTTTGAGTTCACAACCTTAATCGGCGCCGTCACAATATATATATATTATATATATATATATATATATATATATATATATATATATATATATATATATATATATATATATATATATATATATATATATATATATATATATATATATATATATATATATATATATATATATAGATTAGGGTCAGGTTCAGATTTCCTTTTATGGGCTCTCGTGGCATGGTTGGTTTCGACCTGGCCTTTCATTAAAAGGGGCTAGCGTTCGATCCCAAGTATGAGGTAGAAATTTATTTCTATTTGAACACGATGTTGTGTTGATATTTATCCATATTGACTCATTAGGGGTAATTTGAATGAATTACTACCAATTGTGTCACGTGGTGGCCCGGGGAAATCTGGTAAAACTCGCTGGTAAAGAGACTGATGTCTCACCAGGTAAATCCTCGGACAGCTAGATTAGGGTCAGGTTCAGATTTCCTTTTATGGGCTCTCGTGGCATGGTTGGTTTCGACCTGGCCTTTCATTAGAAGGGGCTAGCGTTCGATCCCAAGTATGAGGTAGAAATTTATTTCTATTTGAACACGATGTTGTGTTGATATTTATCCATATTGACTCATTAGGGGTAATTTGAATGAATTACTACCAATTGTGTCACGTGGTGGCCCGGGGAAATCTGGTAAAACTCGCTGGTAAAGAGACTGATGTCTCACCAGGTAAATCCTCGGACAGCTAGATTAGGGTCAGGTTCAGATTTCCTTTTATGGGCTCTCGTGGCATGGTTGGTTTCGACCTGGCCTTTCATTAGAAGGGGCTAGCGTTCGATCCCAAGTATGAGGTAGAAATTTATTTCTATTTGAACACGATGTTGTGTTGATATTTATCCATATTGACTCATTAGGGGTAATTTGAATGAATTACTACCAATTGTGTCACGTGGTGGCCCGGGGAAATCTGGTAAAACTCGCTGGTAAAGAGACTGATGTCTCACCAGGTAAATCCTCGGACAGCTAGATTAGGGTCAGGTTCAGATTTCCTTTTATGGGCTCTCGTGGCATGGTTGGTTTCGACCTGGCCTTTCATTAGAAGGGGCTAGCGTTCGATCCCAAGTATGAGGTAGAAATTTATTTCTATTTGAACACGATGTTGTGTTGATATTTATCCATATTGACTCATTAGGGGTAATTTGAATGAATTACTACCAATTGTGTCACGTGGTGGCCCGGGGAAATCTGGTAAAACTCGCTGGTAAAGAGACTGATGTCTCACCAGGTAAATCCTCGGACAGCTAGATTAGGGTCAGGTTCAGATTTCCTTTTATGGGCTCTCGTGGCATGGTTGGTTTCGACCTGGCCTTTCATTAGAAGGGGCTAGCATTCGATCCCAAGTATGAGGTAGAAATTTATTTCTATTTGAACACGATGTTGTGTTGATATTTATCCATATTGACTCATTAGGGGTAATTTGAATGAATTACTACCAATTGTGTCACGTGGTGGCCCGGGGAAATCTGGTAAAACTCGCTGGTAAAGAGACTGATGTCTCACCAGGTAAATCCTCGGACAGCTAGATTAGGGTCAGGTTCAGATTTCCTTTTATGGGCTCTCGTGGCATGGTTGGTTTCGACCTGGCCTTTCATTAGAAGGGGCTAGCGTTCGATCCCAAGTATGAGGTAGAAATTTATTTCTATTTGAACACGATGTTGTGTTGATATTTATCCATATTGACTCATTAGGGGTAATTTGAATGAATTACTACCAATTGTGTCACGTGGTGGCCCGGGGAAATCTGGTAAAACTCGCTGGTAAAGAGACTGATGTCTCACCAGGTAAATCCTCGGACAGCTAGATTAGGGTCAGGTTCAGATTTCCTTTTATGGGCTCTCGTGGCATGGTTGGTTTCGACCTGGCCTTTCATTAGAAGGGGCTAGCGTTCGATCCCAAGTATGAGGTAGAAATTTATTTCTATTTGAACACGATGTTGTGTTGATATTTATCCATATATATATATATATATATATATATATATATATATATATATATA
>NC_090734.1:21347166-21352166 GCF_036898095.1 Palaemon carinicauda | reverse complement strand
CCATGCAACTTGCGATGTGTCTTTCAGCCTACCTAGCTTGGGGTTAAACATCCCTTATCTATGTTAGGCCTTGGGGGGGGGGAAGGGCTAGTTCTGTACTGTTTTAGTTTGAGACGGTACCCGTGCACCGTTCTCATTCAGGTTACCTACCCTAGGCTAGGGAGCGTCCTCCCTTCCTTGGTGGCCGTTTTTGTACAGAGCCTCCCCTATGGAAGACCCCTCTTCTTCTCCCTCCCCACCTATCCCTTGGCATAGTCTAGCCTATACATAGGCTAGCCTATACACATCTGTCCCTAGTCCTACAACTCCTCCTTCGGGCCGGCCTCCGGCGTGCCGGCAGTGATTGCCGGAGGTCTGGGTATACTATACCATTCTGCCTTATCTTATTAACTGGTCAACAAGCCGGCAGCCGGAGCCTTTCCGCCTCCCGCCGGCGTGCCGCCGCTGTGCCGGCGGCCGCCAAGCTGGCATTTTACCTGAATTCTCTATGTGTCTTCCTTAATGCCATAAACCCTGCTGGCGCGGCCTCCGGCGTTCCGCCGGTCTGCCGGCGCCCTCCCGAAGCACCAAGGGACTTGCACCCCTTCTACCAGCTATCGAATACATGCTGATAGCCCTACACTGCAACCAGATAGCTTGGCTACTCCGATGGATAGGTATTGTCTTACCGCTCTATTAGTGGCCGTCCTGTCTTCTTGCATATTACAAGTTTCCAGCATACTGTGTGTGTCTTAGCGCAGCTGGTTGCCGGAACCCGATCTTATATGGGGTCTTCTGCTACCCCCCTTTACTCTAAAGGTCTGAGTGGTCTCAGTCCTTGATATACCTCGCAGGCAATCTCTGCTAGAATTATCTTCTGCCTTCTATGGCGGTCCATGAAGATTTCCGCTTTTGTGTCCTCGGTCACAACAAAATTGCCTATTGATAAGTTTACGGTAACCAGCTGGGCGGGATGCACAAGTATGTGTCTATCTACTTCCTTTCCCGCTCCTCTCCTTAACATTACAATATTATAAATTAATTAATGTTAAGTTAAAGTTTAACTACTTAAAAATTTAACTTTAGAGTAATATAAGTCACTCTTATGACTTCCGTACACTCATGATCTCTTTCTTTTACAGGAGGAGTACATCAAGTGTGACCACAACTTCTTTGGAGTGAAGCGCCCGCACTTCTACGGGCACACGGTGTGTCGGACCCACGCCCCCTGCGCCAATAAGAAAGGCGACCTGAAATTCTGGGACCCGCAGCACTGTACAGTCTGCAAGAGTCGTCTGGTCGAAGCGTTCGACGATCCTCCTTCAGTGGAGGTAAGGGACACTGCTCGAGGGAAGCTACGCAAGTGGGTGCGTGGCTTCCAGAAGAACACCACCGGACCGTATTTCGCCACCGAAGATTTGAGGGCCTTGCTATTCCCGAAGGCATCAAAAGGCTCAGTGGTCCCTAGTGATCAGATTCCCACCGTCCAGATAGTGGTGGAACCGGATGTGGTCATGGCTCAGTCCATGCATGAGTGCCGTTTAGACTCCGACAACGTGGAATGTATGTCGGAAGTGTCGGAGACTACGGAGAGGAACCTCATGGGCGACGAGCTCGACTATGAGGAAGATCAGGTGGAATACCCTGAGTCGGAGCATGAGGTCGCTCCAGCTTCCACCCCTGCACCAACTCCTACACCGACGGATGTATCACTCCCTTCTACTTCCGCTACCCCGGATCCTACCCCATCCAACACTCAGGAGATCTTCAAGATGCTTGAAGCTCTCATGGATAAAAAATTTCGCGAGACGCATGAGTTTTTCAGGTCCAACCTCGGAAGTTCGAAGCAACCGAAAAGGATTTTGGTTAAGGACCTCCCTGCATGCTCGGATACTAACCCATGGAGGTATGCCGAGCACATGCCGATCACCACGGGCAAGATCTTTATTAGCGAGAAGGTCGGCTCGATCGCGCAGGAAGAAGTGGAATTCTTCCCAAACTTTGACGCTTACCCGGACTGTTACGTCCGACTCAGGTCCGAACCCGCCTCTAAAGAAGAGACCGAACCAAAGGAGGTTATCATGTTCGATCTCACGAAGGCCCAGGCTATGTTAGCCAACACGGTGAACATAGGGGCTTCACCTGCTCTAAACTACCGGCGCTTAGCAAAAAGCACCCGACCTACGTCGCACCAGACGATGCGACCTTCCCCTTTCTAGAAAAGGCCTTCACTGCGGTACATAAGGCAGTGGAAGAAGGGAAACCTTGCCCTACACTGGAGGAGAGCAGGCCCTTCTCCCTGACCACTCCCCCCTGATGTTAGACACTGGAAAGACGTCCAGTCAACCTTCGTGGTGGGGAAACTAGAGCCTGACGTCGCTGGTCGTCAGTTTAACGAGGACCTCCCGAAACTTAACGATCATCTCCTTCGTCGGGAACATGATACGAAGAAAAGGCTCGCCGCATCTATGTCCCTCCAAGTACAGCTCGAAGTCATGGCCGGTGACACTAGGGTCCCTGACTACTACATGGTCCTTGCCAAGACACATCTGGCAACGGTAGTAAAGGATCTGTACAGCTTCACGAAGGCTCGTAGAGCCTGTCATGAATTCGTGTTCTCAAGTGCTACAGTGAGACACGAACCCTGGAGGCTGATTTCCTCCAACATCTGGGGTAAACACCTCTTTCCCTCCTCCCTAGTGAAAGAGATCACCGACATGGCCGCCACAGAGAACAGGAACCTTCTCCATAAATGGGGCATGTCGAAGAAAAGGAAATCCTCTCAGGACGACGGTCCTCAACCTAAGAGGAAACCCACAAAGCCAAAACCCCAGCAACGTCAACAGAGACGGCAGTTTCCGGGATCCGCTACTCCCCAAGTGGCAGCTCAGCCACAACAGACCTTTCAATTGGTCACCCAACCGGTCTTGTCACAGTCGCCGGTCTTCACCCCTGCATTTGAGCAGCAGTCAACTACCTTTCGTCCCAAAGGTAGAGGCTCAAACAGAGGTGCAGGCAGAGATGCATCTCACCGTCCCTCCAGAGGCAGAGGAGGAAGGGGAGCTAGCGGCCGAGGTAGTAAACCCTCGGGAAGCCAGAAGCAATGAAGTGCTTCCGGTGGGAGGAAGACTCCGCCAATTCCAGGACCGTTGGACCTTCGATCCCTGGGCACACAGCATCGTCAAGAAGGGTCTAGGCTGGAGCTGGACTCAACCACCCCCAACCTTCCAGCAATTCTTCCAACAGTCAACCCCCCTCCTGGAAGAATATGTCCTAGAACTCTTGAACAAGAAGGTGATAAGGAGGGTAAAGTCAACCAGGTTCCAAGGTAGACTGTTTTGCGTCCCCAAGAAGGACTCCGACAAACTCAGAGTCATTATAGACTTATCCCCCCTCTACAAGTTCATAGCGAACAACAAGTTCAAGATGCTGACTCTTCAACAGATACGGACCCTTCTGCCTCAAGGTTCCTACATGGTCTCGATAGACCTGGCGGATGCCTACTGGCACGTTCCAATGAACCACCACGCTTCTTCCTACCTAGGATTTCGACTCCAAAGGAAAAGCTACGCTTTCAGGGCCATGCCCTTCGGGCTCAACGTGGCCCCACGGATCTTCACAAAGCTGGCAGACGCCATCGTTCAACAGCTCCGCCTCCGCGGCGTCCAGGTGATGGCCTACCTCGACGACTTGCTGGTCTGGAGGACATCGCCCGAAGATTGTCTAAGATCCTGCAACAAAGTCACCCAGTTTCTAGAACACCTGGGATTCAAGATAAATACCAAGAAATCTCGCCTCTCTCCAGCTCAGAAGTTCCAATGGTTAGGAATCCAGTGGAATCTTCAGAAGAAAAGGAAAGAAATAGCGGGGTCTGTCAAAAAACTGCTGAAATCCAAGCAGATCTCAAGACGTCAGCAGGAACAAGTTCTAGGCTCTCTACGGTTCGCCTCAGTGACAAACCCAGTGCTGCGTGCACAGCTAAAGGATGCCTTGGGAGTCTGGAAACGTTCTGCATCCATCGCTCGAAGAGACCTCAAGAGACGGCTCCCAAACAGACTTCGGTTACTCTTAAAGCCGTGGTCGGAAGCAAAGGCCCTGAAAAGGTCCATTCCTCTTCAACATCCACTTCCATCACTCAACATCCACACGGACGCTTCGCTGGAGGGTTGGGGAGGTCACTCCTACCAACAACAGACTCAAGGTACATGGTCTCCCCTATTCAAGACGTTTCACATCAACATCTTGGAGGCCATGGCGGTCCTTCTCACCCTGAAGAAACTCTCTCCGCCTCCCTCGATCCACATTCGTCTGACTCTGGACAACTCGGTGGTAGTCCGATGTCTCAATCGTCAGGGCTCGAGATCGCTGCAGATAAATCAGGTGCTTCTCCCAATCTTCCGCCTGGCAGAGAAGAAGAAATGGCACCTGTCTGCAGTTCACATACAAGGATTCCGCAACGTGACGGCGGACGCTCTATCTCGGACGCAAGATCGTTTTCCTTCATCTCTCACCAAGTCCCGGAACTTCAGATCGATCTCTTCGCAACGAGCGACAACAATCAACTTCCTCGTTATGTGGCCCCGTACGAGGACCCCAAGGCAGAAGCAGTGGATGCCATGTCACTGGATTGGAACAGATGGTCCAGGATCTACCTGTTCCCTCCCACCAACCTTCTGCTGAAAGTCCTCTCCAAGCTGAGAACCTTCAAAGGGACAGCGGCCCTTGTGTCTCCCAAGTGGCCCCGGAGCAATGGGTACCCCCTGGTCCTGGAGCTGCAGCCCACGCTGATCCCTCTCCCGGGCCCAGTTCTCTCCCAGCAAGTACAGAAGTCGACTGTCTTCGCTTCATCATGGAAAGTCAGGGACCTTCATCTCATGATTTTCTCTCCCTAGCCGCGAAGAAAAGGTTTGGGATCTCGAAGAAAAGTCTAAACTTCCTCGAGGAATACAAGACCGAATCCACACGACGGCAATACGAATCATCCTGGAGAAAGTGGGTCTCATTCGTCAAGGCAAAAAATC
>NC_090734.1:21312166-21342166 GCF_036898095.1 Palaemon carinicauda | reverse complement strand
GAAAGCAGATCTGACTGATTTTAATTATCACAGAGGCTTCACACTAACGTAAAATGTCATACAAATAGGTAGTATGATTTTTCTAGAGACTAGAGGGAAAGATTGATGAAAAGCTGATATATGAATAAGCATGTTTTAGAAAATATAGAAGCTGTACTGACCCCATTTTTATTTCAAGACATGTATAGTAATATGTTGAATATGAAAATCCACTTTTGATGGCATTTGTTGCACTATGAAAAAGCCTTTGATAGAGTGCATCAGATAATTTTGAGGAGAGTCCTGCGTTATTAAGAGGTTCCTTTTGAATATGTAACTTTTACCAAGTCTGTTCATGAGTAGAGCAAGTGCAAAAGTAATGTTAGGGGAGTCCTATCACATGAATTTCCAGTGAACAGTAGAATACTCTAAGGGACTGTGCTTTCACCAATATTGCTTATTGCCTTCATGGATTGTGCAGTGCAGAGAACAGTAGGGGATGGAGAAGGTTTGTACTAGATTGGTAATAGGAAATTTGCTGACCTAGAATATGCTGATGACACCGTCCTTATTACCAAACCTATAGGGGATTTACAATGCTTGCTTACCAGAGTGCATGAAATATCACATGATGTTGGGCTTAAGATGAATAGAAGAAAGGCAGAGATGATGAGAGTGAAATGTGCAATAGAAGATATATCATTGGAAGTAGAAAGTATTAACGAAGTAGTATCATTTAGATATTTAGGTACTATGATGTCTATTATATGGTTTAGAAGCTAATGTTAATGAAAGATTGAAAAAAGCGAATCAGACAATGCGTAGGATAAGTAAATTTTAGAAGCGGATATTCAACAACTGATCATGTCCATGTAATTAACCAGATAATGTAAAAATGACAAACCCCTATATAAGGCATTTAAAGTCTATGAAAAAGCTTTTTATTTTGTCAACTCATCAGTAGAAATGAAAGTCTTTCAAAGACAAGGAATAGATCATACTTATGTTAGAACACTTGAAAATACGTGTAGCACAGAAATCCTAAAACAAAAACAAAAAATTTGAGATTATTTCAGTTGAGAAAAAAAGTTAGATAAGGAGACACTATATCTCTTAAATTATTCATAGCATGCCTAAAAGTTTTTAAGAATTTAGACTCAGAAAATGTAGGAATTAACATTTATGGGGAATACCTTAACAACCTAAGATTTGCAAATGACTGGGCTCTATTTAGTAAATCATGGAAGAAAATGAAAAAGATGCAGGAAGATTTTATTAGAGAAAGCAAAAATGTAGGACTGAGGTGAATATGAGCAAAGCTAAAATAATATTCAGGGAAAATGCAGAGAGACAAGAAATAAGGGTTAAAGACGAACCTCTAGAGATTGTTAAATAATTACTATATTTGAGACAGACGGAATCCTTTTTCCCATTTACGAGACCAACATTAAAAGAAGGATAAGATTGGGATGGAAATATTTTGGTTTAAAAAAATAATTATGTTTAGTAAAATACCACTTTCTCGAAAAAGAAAAATATAAAATCAGATGGTCCTACTACTATAAAACTTGGAGACTTACTAAAGTATTAGGATATAAGCTAGTTACATCTCAAAAGGCTATGGAAAAAATAATAATAGGATCAACATTAAGAGATAGAAAATTATCAACATGGATAAACGAGTAACCTAAAGAACATGATATTGTAACATGTAAAAAAAATGGATGTGTGCACATGTATTTGTACACACACACACACACACACACACACATATATATATATATATATATATATATATATATATATATATATATATATATATATATATGCGTGTGTGTGTGTGTGTGTATGTATATATACACTATATAAATAGATACATAGAATTAGAATACATATATATATATATATATATATATATATATATATATATATATATATATATATATATATATATATATATATATATATGTGTGTATATATATATATATATATATATATATATATATATATATATATATATATATATATATATATATATATATATATATATATATATATATGCTGTAAATATGTAATAGTTAAAATAGTTAATATTACATGTTTAAAACACATGACGTAATATTTCATTTTGGTTGAAGATGCTAGCCGTGGGACTTGCTGTAGTCATTCAAATCATAAACAGGACGCACAATGCAGCCTCAACAATGTGACATTTTTCTTAAGCATCAACACCTTGCATCAGCGTGTGAAAGTTTGCGACGTCACCGGATGCAGGTGTCTTCCGGGATTGTGACAAAACTGATATATAAACTAAGCATACAATATCTGTGATATCGATAATTTAGTCAGTTCATATCTATACTTCACCAGAATTGGTCATCTGACCAACCCAGCTCCCTCCAGTGATGGAGATGTTTAACTCTGTTGTTTTTAACTAATAAATACCTTTAAAGCTAATAAGATGTACTCTGTTATCCAGCTATACACATTTTAAACAACACATACTCAATGTGTGCTTAAAAAAGTAGCACACTAATAAATGGTGGCAGCGGTAACACACCAATAAATGGTGGCAGCGGTTAAACTCTAAGAATTAGAGAAAGATCTTCAAGACTTCAAAATAAAAGCTGTAAAACCAGAGAAAGATCTTCAAGACTTCAAATTAAAGCTGTAAAACCAGAGAAAGATCTTCAAGAACTCAACATTATCTACATGAATCTACAATTTTGACTAAGTATTATAGTCCTTCGGAATAGTTAACATTAACGAATGTTATGAATACAAACTGAATCTTCAATCAACATCCTAGGAAACCCAAGGACTGGCGTTCAACAATTGCAAAACATACCCAGGAAGCACTACATCCAACAAGAAACATCGCTAACAAAACATCAAGAGAGAGAGAGAGGACGTGTCGACATCACACAGACCCATATATAAGCTAAGTACAAATTTTTGAATTCATTCCAGTTTGGGCAGTGAAGTGTAGTTATCACGAGTCATTAGTCGATTATTACTGGGGTGAGTGAATTGCTAATCTTTTGTTAAAGGAAACTGTGTTCAACTCCGAATTCTCATCTAGAATTTTTCCCTCTTTGTGCTAATTCCTTTTTCTTTCAGAGATTCTTGGGAAATATTTTGGGATTAGTAACATTGTTTGGGGAATTTTGTTATACATATGCGTTTACGCAGTGGACGTCTGTACTCATATAGATATTTTGATAGAATTGCAAGGGGTCGAAGAGATAGGAAAAGAAATACAGCAGTCATGAATCCCCCTGTGAGCCCTTCCCATGGACCTAGTGGTGTAGGATAGACTAATCCTCCTCCAATTGTGACGCTTGTAAATGCCAGGTCAGCAATCCTTCCTTTTCAGGGTCGGGTCAACGGGTTCTTGCCACAAAATGTGGAGTCATGGATTTCATCCGTCAATGCCCATTTAAATGCCAAACAAATCGTAGACCCTTTTGTACAATTACAAGAAGCTAAAAGTTTTATAGATTTTTCTAAGGGGGATGCGAGTGCGTATTTAAGAGGTGTTTCATTTCAAGAAGCAGTTACCTGGGATGATTTCAAAGTTAGGTTACGCGCGGTCTATGGGGGTGAGGAAGCCTTGGATGTAGTATTAACGTTACGAAATACACTTAATCAAGCCACTGTGAATCGGCTTAATGTTATTGAGAGAGCAGCTCTCATAGCTGATAGGCTTAATGAATATCAGGACATTTTAGGTCATTCCACTTGGGTTACTAGCGATAACATCTCCGTGAAAGATTTTTTACGATTAATGTATTTAACTTGCATGACACTTATGTTGCCTGAAGCTTTAGTGCAGTGTTCAGATAAGTAGTTAACGCCTGCAAGTACGGAATTAGATGTCTATAAACAGATAAAGAAACACATGTCCAAGTGTCCAGATCTCGATCCCGTGTTAACTCAAGTTTTTGCAAAGAATGAAACAAAGCCACAAACAGTGAACGTAGTTAGCAGTCAAGTAGCGGGAATGACGTGTTTTAACTGCAAACGTCAAGGTCACTTCAGCGCAGACTGCAGAACAAAATTCTGCTCGATTCACAACACTGCAACACATTCAAATAGCCAATGTTTCTCGCGTAAGACACAACAGAATCCCAGAAATACACAGTCAATTCCACAGTCAGTTCCATATGGAAAAAAAAGAAAAATCCTCATTTTAACAATAAGAAGAAACAACCAAATGTCAATGCAGTTCAGAGTCCAAAACAAACAAACACTTCTTCGAATATCGCTGAGCCTGGGTCGTCAAACCAGACCTCGCAAGGTCAGACTAATTTTCAGAATGTGCAGAGCAAAGCAAATACCACATAGTTAACTCTAGAGGGGAAGAGAGTGATGTTGGGTCAAGGTCATTCATGTCAACATCAATAGTATTGAATAATCAATTTGATGTTTTATCAGATAATTGTGAGACAATAGATTTTCCTATGAAACACACGGCCGAATTAAGTAAAACAGTGCATGCTCCCGTAGATTTGCAACAAATTCATACAATAATAAGCCAAAATGAGTTACGGCCAACCTTATATGCTGTAAATTTAGAACACAAATCCTTTACGTTATTTTTTTATTCTGGTAGTCCACGTAATATCATGGATTTGAAGACACATCATTTGTTGTTTTCGAACTTTCCGATTGAAAAATCCGGAATTAGACTTTCGGGTATAGGAAATAATGAATTAAATGTCATAGGCATAACTCATGTTCAGTTCAGAGTCGGTAATCGCACGTTTGCCGATACATTTGTTGTTGTAAAAAACATTAATATGTATCCAGCTGTAATTATAGGATACCCATCTATGGGAAATCAAAACATTATCTTAGCCCCTGCCAAGCACGGCGTGTATATCAAAGGGAAATTCTATAAGTCTTCTAATACCTTAAAATCAGTTTTGGATAAAAAGGAGACGACAAATGTAACCGTAACGTATGTTGAAGAACCAATAACTTGTCTCACTAATAAAGAAATAATATACGCGACCCAGCAGAATTCTCGTTCACCCGTAATATCATCTTGCACGCAATCTATCGAACCAAACGTACCTTCGAATTTAATAGTGCAAATAAAGAAAACATTACCGGGATCTGAAATATTAATCCTTTCCGATACTTTGAAAACTAACGGATTGTCTGTCACACAAGCTATTTATACAGTAGGCTCACATCAACAATGTAATATTGAAGTCTGTAATCATTTAAGTAACACTTTAGTAATTCACAAAAATCAACATATCTTGGATGTAGAAGTTTATAAACATCGTATTCTTACCGTTGCTGAAATCAATCACTCTCAATCAGTTGCGGATGAATCCCTCTTGCGATATATTAAAGATAAAATAAATAAAGACATTCAAGACGAAGAAATTCAGCAGAAAATTTTTGAACTTTTAACTAAATATCATGATGTTTTTTCCACTACGGATGGATCCTTAGGAAAAAAAGATGTGATCGAGCATCAAATAAGGTTAAAGGACAAGCAGAAAATTATCTATGTACCCTCGTACAGACTCCCTATGAAATTCCAGAATGAAATAAATGATGAAGTAGGTAAAATGCTAGAAGAAGGAGTCATTAGGAAATCAAACAGCCCTTATAATTTTCCTTTAATAGTTGTACCGGAAAAAGATCGAACATGGCGTATCTGCGTCGACTTTCGTCGTCTAAACGAGGAAACGATCCCTGATCGATTCCCAGTGCCATGTACTGACGATATTTTTTCTTTGTTAGGTCAGAATAAATATTTTACCAGTTTGGACTTACTTAAAAGCTTTCACCAGATATCATTAGAAGATAGTATCCCATACACAGCCTTCAGCACAGCCAGGGGACATTATGAATTTTTACGGATGCCTTTTGGTTTACGTTGTGCTCCTATAACATTTACAAGAATGATTAACATAGTGTTTGGAGACTTGTTAGGGGATATATTGC
Organism: Palaemon carinicauda; assembly: GCF_036898095.1. NCBI lineage: Eukaryota > Metazoa > Arthropoda > Malacostraca > Decapoda > Palaemonidae > Palaemon > Palaemon carinicauda. The sequence goes on along the minus strand of NC_090734.1, from coordinate 21,336,220 downwards.
ATGCCTATATGGATGATCTTGTAATCTTTTCCAACACCTTAGAAGAACATCTACGTAAGTAGATTAAGACAACATAACTTAAGGGTAAAGATTAGTAAGTGTGAATTTTTCAAAACAGAATTAATATATTTGGGTTTCATGGTGTCAAGCCAAGGTCTTAAAGTAGTCCATGATAAGGTGTCGGCTATACGTAATTTTCCCATACCTACTAATGTCAAGGGAATACAGCAATTTCTGGGTTGTAGTGGATATTACAGGCGTTTTATACGCAACTATTCATTAATAGCCGCTCCTTTAACTGATCTTACGAAGAAGGGCGTAGATTTCATATGGTCTGAGCAACATCAACAGGCGTTTAATACTTTGAAAGATGAACTGTGTAGTTCTCCTATCTTAAAATTTCCTGACTTCGGTAAGGAATTCTTCATTGCAACAGACGCCTCAGTCTTAGGAGTAGGAGGGGTATTGCTTCAGCAATATGATAAACAATTTTTCCCGATAGCTTTCTATTCTCGAAAATTGAGAACTTCCGAAAGTAAGTATGCAGTAATAGACAAGGAAGGGCTAGCTATTGTTAATTCGCTAGTGCATTTTAAGTTCATAATTTACGGTTATCCCGTTAAGGTTCTTACTGACCATAAACCACTAACAGAGTTCTTTAAAGGCTTCACCCACAGCCCTAAACGAACTCGGTGGCATTTGATCATTCGAGATTTTGGCGCAAGAATCGGGTATTTACCTGGGAAAGCAAATATCATTGCGGATGCATTATCACGCAACCCCGTGTCATCTTGTACGGAGCCTTTAGCTGAATTCATAGATATATCAACATCCATGCCTATTGTAAAAACAATATCTGAACAAGAAGATTTAGGCTGGAGCGCTGAATTGTTACAGACTGAGCAAAGAAAAGATCAGAAAATAGAAACAATTATAAATGCTTTGAAAGGCAATCATAAGGAAAAGGAATATATAAAGTATAAGCAGCAGAATTATATAATCAAAGATGATATTCTGTGTAGGACTGTGACAAGGAAAACCCGCAATACACCACATGTAACTAACGACCAGGTAGTAGTACCAATCTCACTTATTTCCACTATCCTGAATTGGTTGCATTTAAATCCATTACATGGACACCCGGGGTTCTCATTAATGTCACAGAAAGCCAAATCATTGTTTTATTGGCATACAATGCTTACAGATATAAAAAGACAGGAAAACTAAGGGCATACGAAAACACCTGTCAGCCTAGGAGCTTATCCTGTGCCCAATCAACCCTTTGAAAGAATACATTTAGATTTGTTAACAGGATTTTACGAGTCAGACAGAGGAAATAAGCACCTCTTAGTAATTATAGATGCTTTAACTCGATATACAGAACTAATAGCGCTTAAAACTAAAACTGCGATTGAATGCGCTAGGAAGTTTTACGAGTGTTACATTTGTAAACATGGAATTCCACACATGATAATATCAGACTCGGGTGGTGAATTTAATAATCATTTTCTTACCTCATTGTGTGAATTCCTCAGCATAAAGAAAATAAATACTATGATATATCACCCAGAGTCGAATGGGCTAGTGGAAAGAGCAGATAGGAAGATATTAAATATATTAAGAGTAACACTAGGGGGATCAGACCCCAACTGGGATATTGCAATACCGGCGGCACTGAGTACTCTGAATCATTCATATCATATATCAATTAAAATGTCACCGCATGAAGCATTGTATGGTACCCCAGTTAGAACGCCTTTCCATGTATTAACGCCTACAACTAATCTATCAAATCCTTCAAAAGAATGTATAAATGCAAGTATAAGTCGATATGATATACTTCGGAAGAATTTAGAAGAATCACAAATCATAATGAAAAGGAATCATGATAAAACAGCGAAACCAACTAAAACATATACCGTGGGTGATAACGTATATATTCAAATCAATGTACGAAAAGGGCTCAATTATAAACTAACACCTAAGTTTGAAGGCCCATTTAACATTTTGGAAACATTAACGGCCAATAGGTTTAGAGTTCAAAACGTATCCCAACCCACGGATGAGAGAATAGTACCATTGGCTCACATAAGAAATTAAAAAGAAAAGAGAGGAAAAGAAGTGACGGAAATTTTTTTTTATTTTATTTTATGTGATTAAAAGTTTTCTTTTTAATACAGGAGTAATTACATATATTTTTCTCGTTACAGGATTCCAAGATGAATTTTTTGTTGTTGGGAGTGATATTGTTCGCTCAGACATTTTTCTCGTGTGGGATGAGCTCTAAAACTAAAAGTATAAATTTTAAATATGGCACTATAGTTGGAAGACAAGAAGGCGTTTCTATTACATCAACCAACGTAATTGTAGAAGTGAATATGCAAGCAATTTTTCTTCAAGAAAATGATGTCACTAGCTTAAGAACCGCCATTTCAAGGTTTTCTGCCTCATTGGATGAGTTGCATAGAAGACATTTTCATTTGACTACAGAGAGTTTGCTTGGATCAACATTAAAAGTTGCAGAGATGCTATCTGATGACTTGAAAAATAAGACTGACGAGACAGGATCTTTAGCTTATGACCTTTTGATGTGGACTGTAGGACACGAACATAAAGAAAGACGAACTCCGTTTATTTATGGTGCATTAAACATCTTTGGGTCTGTTGCAAGTTTAGGTTTAGGAATTTCCAATCGTCTTAAAATTAGTAATCAAAATAAGAAAATTGAGTTCTTGACTCATGAAGATGAATTGATTATGTCAGAACTAAGGAATCAGTTAGCTTCAATCAATAAAATTATGGATTTAGTAAATAAACATTCAAATAATATCATTCAGAATATGGAAGTACAGGATTTGTTGGCAACATTAACATATTATGATTCAAAGATAGATCACATACATAACAGAATTTCACATTTAATTGAGAAATCCAAGGATTATGTAGAAGCTATCACGTTAGCAACTAAAGGTGCCCCTTTTATTGCCTATAAATTACTTAAAGTTAATTCTGGAGAACGGAAGGGATAAACTAGGCTATGTTCCTTTGTTAGACGAACATAGGTTAGAATTTTATTACAGCCTAATTACAGTAAACGTTGATAATAACAAGATTATGATTACAATTCCCTTTGATTCTTTTGATGCCTGGCAATCTTACAGGATATCACCATTTCCGACTTTCATGACGAATCACTCAAATCCAGTAATATCCAGTTTGACAGGACACGTATTGATTTCCCCAGACAAGGAAACATATACGGTCATTAAAGACTTAAATCAATTAACTCACTGTTCAGACGCAATGGATAGAAAAATATGTACAGCTGACTCATTTGAATTCCATAAAAATTTAATGGATTCATGCGAGTTAGGTATAGTGCTAGACGGTGCTCTCTCCCATACAATTGAAAATTGTCTGGATAAGCTTTATCCCTTTGACAATAATGAGTTCAATTGCAGACTGAACAATGGCTCGTGGATACGATACGACAAGGACGGCTTCAATGTATCATACCCTGACGGATCCACGTCCTTCACTCACATCTTCGTCGCAGCATATGGTTGTATCGGGACTTCCCCTAATTCCATGGTGACTGGTCTACGGACACTCATCAGAGAACGAGCCTACTTCGCGAACTTCACGTGGACCTCTACAATGCCAGCACTCCCTCCCCCGTATAACAGACAGGTTGCAAAGCGGTTGATGAAGCTTACCGAAAGGGACCACCTGTCACCGACTTATAAGGAAATCCTTCACCCCATACTACTAGCAGGTCTGGCTTTCACGGTGGTGATATTTATCGCCGTGAACATCCTTGTTTGGCGTAGGTTACGGCACAGCATGCAGCTACAAAAGAATGTTTCGCCTTGTTCCGACAATACTCCGTATTTAATTCAGTTTAAAGCCGTTTGAGTGGCCACCTCATTCGCTAAAGGAGTAAATTGTCGGAAAGAGTTTGTAAGAAAAGCTGTTAGTACGCTAGTAATATGTAATTGAAGAAATTTTCTACATTTGCATTGTTAAAAATACATTTAAAACAACATTTAAAAAAAAATATAAATCATTTTTTCTCTCGGCATCTAATAAAAATATATAAGCCGGAATGTTAAAAAGAAAAGAGAAAAAAAAATATATATAACAGAATCTATGGGCATCTAATAAAATATATCAGCCCTATATATATATATATATATATATGTATATATATATATATATATATATATATATATATATATATATATATATATATATATATATATATATATATATATATATATATATATATATATATATATGTGTACGAAACCGTGGTATGTGTACGTACCAGGAATTCGTTTTTGTGCACTAAAAAATTTAGTATTATGCTAATCTATGTTTCTGACAAAGGTAACAATTATTCTTTAACAAGTTACCGAATCATATGTAAGTCAGTAGTTTTTTTTTTGGTACCATATAATCATTTGCTAGCAATGTACCATATATATGATCTTTATTTTATCATGCATTTTTTTTTCTTTGCTTTGGTAATATCTTTTTCATATGCATTGTTGTTATTATTTTTTAATGTGCCTATTTGGACATTCGTCCTCGTTTGATTATGGCTAAAGTTAAACAAAGAATAATACATATGTCCAGTCACACCTAGTAACCATGTTTTGGCTTATTGTTAAGTTTTTGTGAAAAAATTGAGATAGCTGGCCGAGCTTATGTAATAGTTAAAATAGTTAATATTACATGTTTAAAACACATGACGTAATATGTCATTTTGGTTGAAGATGCTAGCCGTGGGACTTGCTGTAGTCATTCAAATCATAAACAGGACGCACAATGCAGCCTCAACAATGTGACATTTTTCTTAAGCATCAACACCTTGCATCAGCGTGTGAAAGTTTGTGACGTCACCGGATGCAGGTGTCTTCCGGGATTGTGACAAAACTGATAAATAAACTAAGCATACGATATCTGTGATATCGATAATTTAGTCAGTTCATATCTATACTTCACCAGAATTGGTCATCTGACCAACCCAGCTCCCTCCAGTGATGGAGATGTTTAACTCTGTTGTTTTTAACTAATAAATACTTTTAAAGCTAATAAGATGTACTCTGTTATCCAGCTATACACATCTTAAACAACACATATTCAATGTGTGCTTATAAAAGTAGCACACTAATATATATGTATATATATATATATATATATATATATATATATATATATATATATATATATATATATATATATATATATATATATATATATATATATATATATATATATATATATATATATATATATATATATACACACACATATATATATATATATATATATATATATATATATATATATATATATATATATATATATATATATATATATATATATATATATATATATATATATACTTGAAATAGAACAAATCCTTACTCAGGTATGGAAAGTCATGTTAACAAACTTTTTTATTCGAGATATTTCTTTTGAGTGATTATTCTTATGAAGATTAAAGTCTAGCTGTCTTTCTGTTAGGCGTATTTATGATTTGTAAATATTTCATGTATTATAAAGAGGAAACTTTTTTTTTCTTTATGTCAATTAGCATAATGATATTTTCCCCCAATTTTCCAAGCTCTACGTATAAATCAATCCTGTAGAAATTTTGTCTAAATTCAACGAGTTTTACTACTATAAAGTTTCCTCCATTAATTGTTAACCCATCTTCTCTTGCTGCTACGCCCTTTTTCAGATTACCCGGGGGTTAGTTTGAAACCGATATCAAGCTACCCCCCACCCTGTTTTCAAGTTACCCCCTCATCGGAATAGGAAATAATTTATATGACCGTGCACATATTCATCATGCATTTATTGCTGACTTCGCAGTAGTAGAATAAAAGTTTATTTCCGTATTTAAGACAAAATATTAAATTATATGACACGTTAGAAGCCACAAACTCACATTCAATGTTTTGTGTGATTGTCGAGAACTGTTTTCTTTTATCATCTCAAATCGATTCAATTCATGTGCTTTAGGTGCATGAGCTTCACACGGCAATATTCGTGGAGAAATTGACACAAAAATCAACTACGAGACATGTATTTTGTCGCTATACTCTGTCAAATTTACGAAGAAGCTTGAGATGTACCTAAAAACAAAAAACACACATTGCCATATTTCCGACATTGTGTTTCGAAAATAAAGAGAAAAAGATGCCATTTGATGGTTATAATGAATATAATTACTTTAAATGCTAAACTTCAATTATATAACAACTCAGATTCTAATTGTAATACTTTTGAAACATTATTCAGTCGTACTATAAAGAAACGTGACACAAAAATGGCCACTTTCCGATATAGTTTTACAGGTCAGCGAGGGACATTCATTAATCGGCTTTCGTCAGAGAGAGAGAGAGAGAGAGAGAGAGAGAGAGAGAGAGAGAGAGAGAGAGAGAGAGAGATTACAAACAATAACAGAGATGCCTCAAAGATTATAGCTAATCAAGGGAGACACAGAAAGCATCATAAACGTTTCGTCAGTCGGAATGGAAGATCATCCATTCCCATTCAGAGCAACAGTAGGCTACATACTTGTCAAAGGATGGGAGATTGTTTATAATGTTACGAAATATTTTGCATTAGAACAACAGAAAGGAGGTCCTATAACTGATGTTTCTATAAGCATTTTTTTCGCACAACAGAAGCAATCTATTTAAGCAAAACTACTGTCAAAGTCAAATGAACAGTGACATGATTTTAAACAATGGTTCTGTAAGTAGTTGGTACCGAATATATTCCCATCTTCCATAATTGTAATGGTAACGAATCTTATCATAGAGCAAAATTAGATTAACCTCCAACACCACCAAACAAGGAACAAATAGAATATCGGCTCATCAAAAAGGCGTATCACCAAGAGACAATATGTTGAAATGCCAACTATTAGAAATGGTCAAGGAATACTCTCTGAATATTGGTAAAAAGCTTAAGTGATTGCTAAAACTGCAGTTGAAAATGGTCACAAGGTTATTCGTCTTCCTGCATACTATTGCCAATATAATCCAGTACAACATATTTGGGCATAAGTGAATACCTATGTAGCGAAAAAAAAAATATCAAAATGGTAGATTTATGGGTAGGCCTACTTTTAAAAAAATCAGTACATTCGCTGCCCACCCCCCCCCCCCAAAAAAAAAAAAAAAAAACGAATACCGTAAAGCACCCCGAAAAATTACAGGACGACGATGCGAAGCAAGACGTGGTGATCGATAAATATATTGATTCTTCAGGGATAAGTCTATAGTCATCTGATGAGGAATCTTGGAAACTGTTACGTTGTCATCTATATCAGCAAGCAAGTTCTGGTCTATGTCCATAGACTAATTTCAAAGTAAAATTTAGATGTATAAAATTGTTTGCTTCTCCTGTATTATTATTATTATTATTATTATTATTATAATTATTATTATTATTTTTATTATTATTATTATTATTATTATTATTATTATTACTAGCCAAGCTTCAACCCTACTGGGAAGGGAAACAAATAGGGAAAAAGAAATAAAGGAATGATATAAAGATAAAATAAAAAAAAATAAGAAGCCAAATGGGAATTGTATCATTAGAGAAATAATAAAAACAAACTGATAACAAGTAAATATAGCGAGCATGTTGATCTGTCAACAAAAATAAATAAATATCTATAGTAAGAGACAATAGGACAAAAAGAAAACAAAAAGACATTTCGGCTGTGGCCTTCAGTGAAGATATTTTTTTTTTTTTTTTTTTTTTTATGATAGGTGGTCGATTCCCAAAGGAGATCACTACAAGAATTTAGTGAAGTGAGGAGGTATACTACAAAGTCGATAATAGGGCACCGTGTGTTTTTGTCTTGAGATACTGTTCGGCTTTCGTAAATTTAACAGATTATAGTCTTTTAAGATAGACTTTTTCGTTTTCCGAAACGTCTTAAGGATACTTGGCGTTCACTACGTAGTCCTAGTCAATGATATCGAGGTTGTCCGATTTCTGTTCAGCAGCCATACTGACGACTTTTTGGAGAAGTGATGCTGTGATCGGGTTAACCTGGATTTATATACATCCCAACACACCAAAGATCAGTGGCTTACTACCACGTACAAGATAATCATATAAGAAAACAAAGGGGGTTTGATTTGCGGCCCGAGGACGAAAACTTGCCATTGTAACTATCGTCCTCATTGTCGTCATACCGATGAATAAAGAAACTCTTGACTTGTGCGCATTAGTATTATATTAAGGTCTATCTATAGACCTTGTATTATACAACATAAAAATATACACAGAATGTGTCTTGAGTTCGTTTTGGCAAAAAAAAAAAGAAAAAAAAAAAAAAAAGCACGTAAATGATGGCCGTATCGAGCGTGCTTTCACCACTGTACTTGTATAATAATCGCCAAGAAGAACAAAACGATAAACGGATAAAGGCATAACATCAATAAATTATACCAGTAGATGAAAGCGTACATGTATATACATGTAACCAGATAATTTTGTGTTGATTGTGACCAAAAGCATTGATTAATATCAATAAATGAGATACAGCGCAAAAACTAGGGGGGTAGTTTGAAACCAGAGGGGTAGTTTGAAACCGGTTTCAAGCTACCCCCGGGGGTAATTTGAAACTGGTTTCAAACTACCCCTCTGGTTTCAAACTACCCCCCTAGTTTTTGCGCTGTATCTCATTTATTGATAACATCACCAAAATTATTTGGTTGATCATAGTTATGCTAAAGAATGCATTTTACAACTTCCTGTTTTCCGCATTTAAATTTTCACCTATTTTAGTTTTCAATGGAAACATTGCTGCTTCCAGGGAGACCGCTAAATCTGAAAAAAACCTGAAACTTTCATGTGTAGAAATTAAGCTAATTTTTTGTTCAGATAACACCAGCGCATTAACCATCATATTTACTTAAATAGTCAAGTTATTTTTGTTAAGAATAACCAGTACTAGGAGATTGAGACGGAATAACACTTTCAGGTTTTGATGTGCCCATGCCGATAACACTAAGCTAATTAAAGAGGAACTGGCCATAATCGATAAGAAGTAACGTTGTGCTCTTGAATGTATAGATGTCAACACAAATGAATATGACCAAGTTGCAAAGGAAAAGAACCTTTTCTGGTTACTTACTAGAATGTCTGTCCCCAAAGATCAAACCATCAGCAGTTGGTGCGGTTTCAACATCCAAATTCATGACCATGTCACAGTGGCGAAACACACCGTAGGCTACTTACCAACGATCAATGCCCCTGTGACAGAATTGTCTACTGTGCACGAAGTGTTAAACCAGTCACTGAACATCATGGAATCTCTGTCGTTGAACGAAAACGTCTGCGTGTTCGACCAAGCACTGTATGCCAAGGTAGCACAAATAATATGGAAGCACGAGAAATTCAGCAACATTTTCATCAGGATTTGGGTGTTCCACACAATCTGCAATTTGCTTCCTATTTTGGGTGAACTGTTTCTAAGCCTACATGGACTACCTCAAAGAGAGCCAGGGTCTTTCTGCAATCTGGGTGTCCTATTTGGAAATGAGAGAGATCATGCTGAGACTGCTTAGGGCTTCTACTGAAGGGGACTGGATGCTTCACCTTGCCTCTATCCGACAGATGATCTCTTGGTGCTTTGCCTACTCTAAGCTAAACTATGCCCGCTTCCTGCCATATTACTATTCCACGATGTCAAGACTAGTAGTTGATCACTCTGAAGTACATGCACACTTCATAGGTGGTAGATTCTCTGTCCAGATTGGTAACAGGAATTCATTTGGGAGAATACCTGTGGACTATCAATAAGGACACTCAGACACTTGGAGGAACAAAAAGCTTCAGTCTAAAACCTCGAGCTGTCACTAAGTACTACATGACGTCTGAGTACCGTAGTGCCTACCTGCGTCAGCTGAGGGACATGCTAGGTCGAAGCGAATCCCATGTCAATCACCCAGATCCACAGTTGCCCAGGATCTGAAGAGATGAGGCTAACGTTCAATCACTTGCTGAGCTTATGAAAACCTGCTGGTTGAACCTATTCAGTCCAGATTATGCAGAGTTTGTCAGTTCATCAACTGCCACTGTTGCACCGCCAGATGAAGGCAGCGATCTCCGCTTACAAGATAAGAGAGAAAGTGTACCAAGCATTTAAAAAAGAATGACTGGAGTCAAATCCACCAACAACTCGGTTCTGTGAGAGGGGCATCCAGTTCAGGAATATTGCGCCTGGCCATAACATCCAGCAATGGCAAAAACTACTTTGCAGCTCTGCTAACAAGACAAATCTGATCAAGTTCTTGGTAGAGAAATGGAAAGGATCAAAATACAGAGAGAAACCCCAAAACAAGATTTTCTATGTCACTTGTGAGGATGACTGAGAAGAGGTCAGAGAGCTAAAATCCTCTGAAGAAGAAGCAGACACCCCCATGTTGCTGCATGCTCTCAGTCTGGCAGAGTCTGGTTATAAGGCTGTGATCATTACTGCCGAGGACACAGATGTGTTGGTGTTGTGCTTGGGCTTGAGCAACCACATCCCATGCAGCATGTATAAAAAATGAGGAACGCAAACTAGAACAAGGTTTCATAACATTACCAAGCTAAGCATCTCAGTGGGAAGCAATGTATGTGACACTCTGGTTAGCATGTATTCTTTCACTAGTTGTGATACCGTCACTGCATTTGCCGGTCGTGGAAAGATGAATACCTTCAAGTTTTTGGAGACTGAAAAGACCTTCCAGGAGGCATACACTGAGCTTGGAAGTTAATGGAATGTATCTGATGAGCTGTTTCAGAAGTAGCAAGAGATCACATGCCATATGTAAGCACCCTGTACCCGTACAACAGATGTAAACACACTTCTCTATCAACTCTTTTGTGCCAGATGTGGTGAAGTCGAATGCAGTCAGCTCCCACCTTGTGAGGATTGACTTCAGATGCCTGTTTCCCATGCCAACTATCAGGCTGACATATGGAGGCAGTCTCTGCAGATTTGACCTTCTGTACCAAAAGCCAAGGACCATGGGTCGACCACAAACGATTATGGAAAGCTGGTCATCAACTGGATGCATGGCTCACCAGCACCAGATTTAGTGCTTCAGTTTCTCTCCTGCAAGTGTGCGAGATCGTGCAAATTATCTAATTGCATATATCTCACCAAATGGCTAGAAGTACACATATATGCGCAAGCTACCAACCTGCACAAACCAACAGAGTAAGGAAGAGCCAATTGCGGAACTAACATACTTTGATCTAGACGATGATGGTGACTGAATCACAAATGTCGAAATATGGTTGGAAGTTTGGACTTTACTTACAATGATATCGACTCAATTTAGGATGATTCAAAGTATGTTAACTTGAACATATCAGTTGTTAAAATAGAGTGAACTAAGTCAAGTGTACCAGCTGTGGAACTAACAGACTTTGAAGTAGACGATGATGGTAACTAAATTACAAGTGTCAAAATATAGTTGGAAGTTTGGACTTTACTAGCAATGATATCCGCTCAATTTAGGTTGAGTCAAAGTATATTAAGTTGAAAACACCAGTTATTAAAATAGACTGAACCAAGTTTAGTGTACCAGCTGTATAATAAATGATGCCGCAAGATTCACTGTATTAACAACCAATTATTCAGTTCACACTGATTACCAGTAAGTTGGTTTCCACATATAACATCTGCATTGTGTTTTAAATTAAAGAAGTAATTGAACTATTGACGCATCACATTATTTAGTTTTCAACTTATAAAATGTAACATGTTTAATTCATTCACTACAGGAAACTTAGCAGTCGGAAATATATATATATATATATATATATATATATATATATATATATATATATATATATATATATATATATATATATATATATACATATATATATATATATATATATATATATATATATATATATATATATATATATATATATATATATATATAACTGAAATTGCTGACCAAATGCACTGCAAATTTACCGAAAGCAGCATGAATGTTAATGCCTAACTGAGAAATGTACTTAGGCTAGTATGTAGGGCCGTTATATGGATTTATTAGTGGCTAGTAAATCGTTGGGGGACATAATGACAGTGTCGTTTTGGGTCGAACCAATGTTAGGTCTGTCTATTCAAGAAGCGATTACCAGTATTAAGCTGCCACTCTGCAAGGTTTATCTTGTCAAATTGTGATCTAGGGATATACACCAATAGAAAAAAATAGCAACCAGAATTTGCCCACCCAGGTGGTACCGATAAGTAAAATTTTGGGCCTATAGACAATACATAGGATTCCCAAGTTCTTCCGAAATCACTCATTCCTATTATATTCTAATTTATTTCTCTGCAGGGTCTTGCGGTTGTATGTTGCAAAATTCAGTTTTCCAAAGGGGGTCTATTCTACTCATGAAGGTTTAGACCTCAACCCCCAACCTCAACCCCTTGAAGTGGTCCACTTATGCTGAGTAGCTTCATTTATGCCTGGGATCTCTATTTAGATGGGATGTTGAGAATAAAAATTTGTTCATAATTAAGGAAACAGAGAGAGAGAGAGAACAGTTCATTTTAAGGAAGTTAACACACTTGTAATAAGAGAAAAAAAAAGTTATGAATTAATTCTAGCAATACAAAGTATGATGAAATGGAAGCAGGTATAGAAGAAATGAAAAGTAATTCAAGAATTTTTATTTATTAGAATTAGCACATCATATAAGAGGAAAAACTTGTAAACAAGACCGAGGAAAATTTCAGATAAAGGCCTGAAACCTAATAAATAAAAGCTTGAAATGAGGTTCATATAAAATATAAACAAACTAAAACCCAAGTCATTCGTATACACAAACAGAAAAAAAAATGGGAAACACTAAAGGAAATGAAGAATCAAGAAATTTAATGAAAGAAGACTTGGAACATGGTGCTAACAGATTCTTGTTTCAAAGGATGAAAATATAAATATCAGCAATAAAGAAGGGGAGATAAAAATTGCAGAGGATTTATATACAGTGGTCTATAATAGTGAAATCAGTATATAAGTTTGCCAATATGGATAATGAAAAACCTAAGCTGGTAGCGAAAGTAACAGTGAAAAAAAAAATAAAAAAAAAGGCATGAAAGGAGGCAGAGGAACAGTAGATGATTATATAACAATTTATTTATGGATTGATGGAGATTTTATCGTAATAAAACTTGCCAAACTTTACCGAAAAGTGTGTGCAAAAATATTCTATACCTACAGTCTGGAAAGCCTTTGTCATTATACTAATTTGGTATTAAAGAAAAAAAAAGAGAAAAAAACCGAGTGCTTCATCAGCTCGAGCAAATATTAATTTCAGCTGAAGAGGTACCTAGAAACAATTGCGAAATATCCAGTGTTTCCAAAACATAATGTATAACTTATTTTTTTATACCCAAGAGTCATTGACACGGCATGGTGTTCTCTTCAAGTTATTATACTAATTCCAAAAAAAGGAGGCACAAAAGACCTAAAATATTACCGCCAAATAAGTTTACTCTCAGCAAGATACAAAATAATAACAAAGATCATATTAGGCCGAATCGACAGACAGCTAGACGTTAATTAACCAAGAAAGCAAGATGGGCCTAGAAGTGGCTATTCAGCAACTGATCATATTTATGTAATTACCAAGCTAATTGAAAAGTTAACAGAGTATAACAAACCATTCTTCATGGCATTTATAGCTATAATAAGCTTTTTATTCTGTAAAAACATCAGCAGTATTGAAAACCCTTTAAAATCAAGGTATAAATGAATCTTATGTTAGAACACTTGAAAATATCCATACGGGAAGAACAGCAATAAGAATTTACAAACACACACACACACACACACACACACACATATATATATATATATATATATATATATATATATATATATATATATATATATATATATATATATATATATATATATATATATATATATGTGTGTGTGTGTGTGTGTGTGTGTGTGTGTATACATATATATATATATATATATATATATATATATATATATATATATATATATATATATATATATATATATATATATATATATATATATATATATATATATATATATATATATATATATATATATATATATATATATATATATAGTGAAAATATCCTAATTGAGAAAGAAGTCACATAAGGAGACCTTCATCTCTCCTAAATTATTCACAGCATACCTAGAAGGAGTTTTCAAAAATTTAGGAAAATCTAGTAATTAACATTGATTGGGGATGCCTTAAGATCTTGAGATTGTTAGATGACATAGTTTTGTTTAGTGAATCATGGATGAATTGCAAAACATGATAGAAATTTTAAATAGAAAAAGCAAAAATTTAGAATTGAAATTACTATTTGAAATGTTCCATGAAAATGCAGCGAGACAATCAATAAGGGTTATGAATGAACCTCTAAAGCTTGTTAATGAATATACATAGTTAGGACAGAAAATAAATATTTCCACAGGACATGCAACCAAAATTAAAAGAATGATCAGAATTAGATGGAGATCTTTTGCGTAAACCAAATGAGAATATGAGAAGTAAAATGCCGCTTTCACTATTTTTTTTTTCTTTAATGAGATAACCCTACCAGCAATAACATATGTACCGGAGACTTGAAGCCTTGTAAAAGATGCAGGCTAAGGAAGAAAACATGATTAATAGACGAACTAAGAAAATATGAGGGAGTGGACTGGCATAGAAAAGTTATAAACAGACGGAAGTGGAAGGAATTGTCTGAGGCTGATAACTTTGTATGACTTTTAAAATTCTAGGTGTGATTCTCGACAGCAGATATACTTTTGAGAAACACATTAGTTCTATGTCTTCTTCAATTGCACAAAAAATTGTCTTATTGAGTATGTCTTTGAAGATTTTTGGTGATCAATCTACAGTATTCTGAAGAAGTGTTTTAATTCTTTCATTTTATCTTGTTTCGAGTATTGTTCTCCTGTGTGGTTTTCAGTTGCTGTTTCTCATCTTAATTTGTTGGACAGGAACTTACAGTCTATTAAATTTCTTATTCCTGATCTAGATATTAATCTCTTTCACCGTCGTTCAATTAGTTCATTATCCATGTTGCATAGGAATTTTTATAATTCTGACCATCATTTACTTTTAGATATTTGTTCTATCCTGTTCGTAATACTAGGTATGCAGTTTTTTTTTTCTAATAGTCAGGCCTTCTCCATCATGAGGCTCAATACTACACAGTACTCTGGAAGTTTTATTCCAGCTGTGACCAAGTTGTGGAATGATCTTCCTAATCGGGTCGTTGAATCAGTATAACTTCAAAAGTTAAAACTCAGAGCAAATGTTTTTATGTTGAACAGGCTTGCACAAGTCCTTTTATAGGTTATATATCAAATATCTGTTTTAAGGTTGTTGATGTTTTCAAGATATTTTATCTTAATTTTTCATCACTTTTTATATTGTTTAATTATATCCTTATTTTCTTTCCTCACTGAGCTATTTTTCCCTACTGGAGCCCTTGGGCTCATAGCATCCTGCTTTTCCAACTAGGGTTGTAGCTTAACTGGTAATAATACTAATAATAATAATAATGATAATAATAATAATAATAATAATAATAATAATAATAATAATAATAATATTATATATATATATATATATATATATATATATATATATATATATATATATATATATATATATATATACATATATATATATATATATAAATTTATTATATATATATATATATATATATATATATATATATATATATATATATATATATATATATATAGGTATATACATATATATCCATATACATATATATATATATATATATATATATATATATATATATATATATATATATATATATATATATATATCCGATGAGTCTTTATTACGAGTTCCTCTTCTATTTATTAGTTGTAATATGTTTTCCAAAAATGAATGAAGAGGCATCAGATTAAATAGTAATCGTATTGTCTTTTGCAAATATAATGCAGTGTGCCTTCAAAAACGAAAACTCTCTAAAAAAAGAAATACCCTTCATTGTAAAACTTATTTCATTAACTGGTAATGTGATTTTCTCTCTGGTAAGGTCAAAAATCGTTTTCGCCAGTTGAGGCCGGAACTTAAATGAAAATAACTATCTCTTTATGTTGGTAATGAGATTAGGTAAGAAGAAAAACCAATTGTCCTTGTTCGAGGAATTAATATAAGACACGTGGAATAGAATCATTGTGTATTTTTACCTGATAGGATAAGCATTGCATTTTTATCATTATTGTAGATATAGTTATTGCTACTGCGTTGTAATATTCAGCGGCTAATTTCCACTTGGACAGGAAATAAGAGATTCTTTAACAATCAAAAGCAGCTCTTGTAGAAGGACACTCAATTGTTAAAACATTGTTCTGTAATCTTGGGTAGAGCCGTAACCTCTGTGCTAGGATACAGTTAGGCACATGATTCTATGTTTTCTATTTCTATTCCTTACCTGGCTATTTTCTCTATTGAAGCCCTTTGCCTTACAGAATCCTGCTTTTCCAAATAGGTTTGAAGCTTAGAAATTATTATTATTATTATTATTATTATTATTATTATTATCATTATTATTATTATTACTTAGTTAGTTACTAAGCTACAACCCTAGTTGCAAAAGCAAAATGCTTCAAGCCCAAGGTCTCCAACAGGGAAAATAGCCCAGTGAGGAAATGTTAGAAGGAAACCACAAGAGAAGTAACTCAAAATCAAAATAAAATATATTGAGAACAGTAACAACATTCAAATAAATATTTCATACATAAACTATAAAATCATAAGGTGAAAAAATAAGATAGATTACTGTGCCCGAGTGTACCCTGAAGCAAGAGAACTCTACCCCAAGACATTGAAAGACCATGGTACAGCAACTATGGCATTATCCAAGACAAGAGAACAATGGTTTGATTTCGGAGGTCCTTCTCCTAGAAGAGCTGCTTACCATAGCTAAAGAATCTCTTCTACCCTTACCAAGAGGAAAATAGACATGGAACAATTACATTGCAGTAGCTTATCCCTTGATCGAGGAAGAATTGTTTGATAATCTCAGTGTTTTCGGGTGTATGAGGACAGAGGAGAATATATAAAGAATAGGCCAGGCTATCCGGTGTATGTGTAGGCAAAAGGAAAATGAGCCTTAACCAAAGAGAAGGATCCAATGTAGTATTGTCTGGCATTTCTCTAGATTGAGTAATTTGAAATTGCCTATTATGCACTTGATTGAAGTCTTGTTTAATATTGTTTTGATGATTTTAAGTAACACAAACGACGTACTGGACAGTTATATGGCAGCTCTTTCCTAGCCACATTCCTATTTTTAATTTGATAGACGAAACAAATAGGATTCTGCTCATATTAGACTTCAGTGATAAGATTGGTATGAAAGAAAGGTTTCAAGTATTTATCAATGGCTTCCACTGCAGTTCCTTCCAGGAAACATAGATGTAAATGAGTAGAACAACCGAATGAAATCCTACATATTTTAATAAAGTTGTAAACTGGGATTTTTGATAACATAAAAAAGTGGAAATATTTCCTTACGGAATTGAGTGAAACGTACATGAAAAACAATTGTCGAATGTTAAAAAATCACAAGTTTAATTTTATTTACTTCATTTCAAACTATAAATATTAAGAAATAAAAACATAGAGTCCCAAGATTTCATGATTTTTATCATTTTAAAAGAAATGTAGTAAATTTGTGGTACATTGAACGACTTTCATAAAAAGTTCTATCAAGTCCAGAACGTACAGAAATAAATCATATATATATATATATATATATATATATATATATATATATATATATATATATATATATATATGTGTGTGTGTGTGTGTGTGTGTGTGTGTCTGTGTGTGTCTGGGTGTGTTTGTGTGTGAGTATTATGAATATATACCACCAATTACAGATCACTGGAACTAGGTGAACATATTTTACATTCTTTGCAAAAGTGGTTTTTTGTCCTCGAAGGAAAATGGGAGTTTGTGGTTTTACCCCCAAGGAGGGAATAAGCTTAACCTTACTGAAATTTACTAATTATGAGTTATATGTGTAGGAAACTGAAATCATATCCTGAAAGTAGAAGTATTGCTGATAAGATAATATGTTTGAGCAAGTAAATATGATACTTTTCTATCCAAGAATGAATTACACAAACATATTTGGTTATTATTATTATTATTATTATTATTATTATTATTATTATTAATCTTATTATTATTATTATTATTATTATTATTATTATCTTAGTTAAAACCCTTGTTAGAAAACCAGGTTCTATAAGGCCAAGATTCCAACAAGAAAAAATATCTCAGTGAGCAAAGTAAATAAGAAAAGACATAACTTGTAAGATAAGTAACGAACAATGAATATAAATTATGTTGAAATCATTACCAAAGTTAAAATAGATCTGTCTTATAAAAACTAAGAATAGAGATTTATATCAGCCTAACACACACAAAAATAAAAAAAAAAAAAAAAAAAAAACATCCAATGCAAGTTTGAACTTCTGAAGTTAGAGAAATATATATGGCTATAGTATATGAGAAAATTAAATAAATAGTATCCGTATTAAATAAATATCAGCAGATGAAACAATCCCTTGACTTTTAAATTCATAAATGAAATTCTCCATAACGCACCACGCAATTAACCGGACAAGGGAGGCAGCCACAGCAACTAATGAATAACCGTACATCTTTCAACACAATCCTTCTCTATAACCAATAACCTGTCAAACTTGTATACCATCGTCATTTGTATTGTGATGAGAACAAAGGCAAAACCATTTAGTTATTTCCACGTTTCTTGACTCTGTATGTTTATATATCATTGCCATGCAAAACAATTCTTATATTTCTTATGGTTTTATGAATATGATTTTTTTTTAGATATGCTGGCTAATCAATTGGTTAATCAATATATTTTAGCTTTTTATCCCTTATTTTCATATAGGATTCTTCACTTTGCATGTTCTTCAAAATCGAACCAAGTCTTTAGTTGTGCCATAGCTTCTGTATTATGATCTTACACTATTTTGGGTTAGAATTTTCTTGCTTGACACTGTACTCAGGCTCACTTCTATCTGTTTCCTTATTTTCATTTTCTCATTGAGCTATTTTCTTTGTTAGAGCCCTTGGGCTTATAGCATCTTGGTTCTCCAACAGGGTTGTATTTTAGTTAGTAATAATAATAATAATAATAATAATGATGATAATAATAATAATAATAATAATAATAATAATAATAATAATTCATATGAAGTCTAGTTATTCCCATTATTGTTGCTTATAATATTTATATGCAGGAATGGCATGTTTTAATTCCTCATGAGGAAAAGATTTAGACTTTTCACCCATTTCTTACCTACGTTCCCTTCCTCCAAGTGCGTGCACTAGCTTTCCATTTTATGTTTCAAAAAGGTATACACATGAGGACGTAGAGAGCCTTCATGAATATGAGACAGGAGTCATCAGATGTTTTATACAATATCCTAGTATTCGCCCTAACTGGTGAAATGAGGAAATCTATCCAGTGTTTGTATAGTTTATATCCTGAACGCAGGCTACTTGTATTCAAGATTGCGGCTTTGTTAGCACTGTGAATATTACAGAGGTTTTTGTTTTACTCCGGATAGGAAATATGTTTAGCAAACAATGCTTATCTTCCCCTGTAAAGTTGGAAAGATAAACTGTACACTATCTATGATACTACGAAAAGCTTTTATTTCCTTCTATATCATTTTAATCTTTTCAATATTATCTCATCTATATTCTATTGTTAATGCAAGACATTGCAAGAAAAACTGTGACCTAAATACTTTTATATATTCTTTGGCATTTTATTTTTCTCTGATTCATTTTCATAATAATCTAAGTCTACTGGGAAATATCATTTAATACCATTTGCCTTTAATTTGTTTTCTTTATTTTCCACAAATATTACTTTCCTTTAATCCAAAATCCCCACAGAAGCATATTTTCTTTCATGGGATTATTGCTTGCAAGAGGAAATTTATATCAATCAATCAATTTCTACATCGATATATGTTAGCGTGATCAGGTGTGACCCCTGATCACATATCTTTATGTAATAAAAAAAAATAAGAAATGTATACCTAGAAATAAAATAAAAATTACGTTATGAGGGTTTTAAAGGGATAACAAATTCTTAAAACTTTCTAAGTATCTGTAATATGTATATTTCTAAACCGGTGTTTCAATCAATAGAGGTTTCTGATACCTCTTCTTTTGGACAAACGCCAGTCCTGTTGCGAGTTATCTGGATTATCACGTGGGGGAGAAAGGCTTCCACTCAATAATTTATCTCTCTCTCTCTCTCTCTCTCTCTCTCTCTCTCTCTCTCTCTCTCTCTCTCTCTCTCTCTCTCTCCGGCTCCGGCTTCTTTGTTGAGTCGAACAAAGAATAGGACGTTTCTTCATACTTCTTCCTTCTCGGTTTTCTGAAACAACGAGTAAATTATGCAAACATTCCTCGTTTGCCACCTTGACCTTTTGCATCGTTTTTTGCTGTGTGGCCTTAAAAAATGCCATTTATCATCTACCGTCTGAGGAGATGCTGCATGAAGAACACTGGGAGATGGCTGCTGCAAAGCATAAGTTTAAACATTTTAACAGCATTCTAAAGGCCAGGTGGTAATAACGCTCCACTGGAATCTAAAAGCCAGGTTGTAATAACTCTTCACACTAATCTAAAAGCCAAGTTGCAATAACTCTTCACAGAAAATTTAAAAGTAAAATATAATAACGCTTCACAGGAAAGTTGTAAGAATACTGTTTTAATAGACAATGATTAAAAATATCCATTAGTAAAAATTTGAAGAGGGACTTGATCCTTATTTGAAAATGAGATTACTGTTGATTTTTACTTAAACAGTTTTCTAATATTTCCAATAGTGTAAATAAAAATTAATTCTTTTAAAAACTTGATGCTGTTAATCTTCATGCATTTTTTATTTGCAACAAAACAGCATCACTGGATATAGATGGGTTAATAATTAGCTAAAAAATCTCAAAATTCCTCCGTTTTGTTAGAGGAAGGAAGGGGGAATTAGTCAACTGTCTTATTATTCTTATAATCGACACATAAGTATTTTAGGAATTTATTTCAAGAAAACAACAATATTTGAAGCACTGAATCAAATATTTGTCTTAAACTAGAACAGATTCCATGGTTTCAGCAATAAGAAACAGCCAATGGAAGCCAGGTAAAATTGGTTTCCTAATATTTGTCTGGGCATCTGTTGCCTAGTTGGCAGGCTCCATCTATTGCTTCTAAGAGCTTTGGGTCGATCTATATTTGATGTATATATTAATGATAAAAATTGTTCAAGACAGAAGGGTGATATAAAATTACTATATCATTATTAAGGGAACCTCTAAAGCACAGAATGTTCAAGTAATGAACAATTAAAAGAAAATATCACTATTTGTTTAATAAACAAATATCACTTTCCTCCTGTGATTTATACAAATATCGGGATATTCTTGATTAAGTAACTATACTTATGAATATTTTTTCCTTTTTTGTGATAGTGTCTTGTCGTTTTCCTCATGGCTAGCACCAAATTTATTCCCATTCCTCGTTCAGCATGTTTCACATGCCCTACTTATTTGAGTCATTTTATGGTTAAGTCGCATTTTCTCTCTGTCAACACATAAGCTATACCGTATTGTGACCTGTTCTTTACACAGTCTCCTCTTTCCTCATACACTTGAAAACACTATACTAAAAACCCGAAAAATTCTTTTTTCTCGAGGGGTAATTACTCCACTCTACTTGTTCAGTGGCTACTTTCCTCTTGGTAAGGGTAGAAGAGAATCTTTAGATATGGCAAGCAGCTCTTTTAAGAGAAGGACACTCCAAAATCAAACTATTGTTTTCTAGTCTTTAGTATTGGCATAGCATGTGTACCATATTTTTCCACTGTCTTGGAGGAGAAGTCTCTTGGTTGAGGGTACACACAGACACACTACGATATTCTATCCATTTCATTATTTCATATCCTCTATGAGCTATATTTTACCGTTTTTAACCCGTGGGTTTATAGTATCCTGTGTTTTCAACCAGGGCTATAACTTAGCCAATAGTAATTATAATAAATTTTATATATATTTGGTTAATATATTTCCGGTGGGTGATGATTACCATGAGATTCACTTACTCAAAACTGGTTTCATGAAATTGGGCGAAGAAATTTACTGCCCGCTAAAAAGGGACTTGACAAAAATTGAATCTAGCATCAGTAACAAGATATCGAGACTTATTTACCTTGCCACATAAGTTTTTTTTTTTAATAAATACTTCCAAACTCACATTTAAAGAGATTATCTTATTAGTTTTAGATTTCATTACAGTTTACTAATTCATCTGTTGTTAGTTCCCATTTCCAAGCTATCATCACACCATCATCATCATCATCTATTACCACCTTCATCATCATCATCGTAACGCCAATATCTTCATCCTCCTCATCATCACACTAACTTCCTCCTGCATCATCATCATCGCCATCGCCATCATCATTGTAAACATAACAGTAAAATAAAAAATACTAGAAAAAGTGATTAATATTGACTAAAATGAATAGAATTTAAAGGTTTCTCAATTCATTCATAATTATGTCCGATAGCGTACCTCAATATCGGTAATGATTTATCAACCAATTACCAAGATGATAATTTGAAGTTTAGACAAATATGAACTCCACTGGACAATAGAGGAAAGGTAATTCATTAGAATAACTCTCTTTTTCCTTAAAAAAAGGTCACCACAAAAAAAAAAAAATCATAATGTGAGATCTTTGTAGAGAAATGGGAATCAAAACAAATGATTAAAGACCAAGTTCGTAGTAATGAGAGTTATTATATAACCCCTTTGATTATTTTCTAAGACAATCCTTTATCTCATTATTCTAAAAATGATGTAATCGTTCTGAGAGAATTTTCTTGTCCGTGAAAAAAAATCCACATATCTGTTCGGCTTTTTTTTTCTTTTCAAATAGCATCGAAAACATTTTCAAAAACATTTTCGCATCTTTTCATGATATATTTGCCATGTTTTTATGCAATTCATAGTCTCATTGCGAGAATATTTTTATTGTTGCGTTTCTTATAAAGCTGGAATAGCGAGAGAGGAGCATTTTATGTGAATTCTAAATTTTTGGTTCAAAAGTAAAATTTTCGAGTCCAGTTTTTGACGAGTATCATTTACTTGGTTCCATGTTGTAAGTTTTGGAATACGCAACTAGAAAACGGTACTTGAAGTTGCTATCATCATTATCTTCAATATTCTTATATTGATTATTATCATTACTACGATGCATAAGTCACACAGGATTGTGTAATTAGGATATCATTAATGAATAGATGGGGAAATATCTAAATAAAAAAAATAGAAATAAAGTGAAATATGACTTATTGCCATAACCAATAGAGCAAGGTATATCTGATAAACCCAAGTAAACTTACTAGTGTTGAAAGACGAAAAGTAATGCCAAATCATATTTATGTATTTGTTGTTATTATTATTATTATTATTATTATTATTATTATTATTATTATTATTATTATTATTATTATTATTATTATTATTATTATTGCTGTTGTTGTTGGAAAAGCAGAATGCTACAAACTCAATAGCTCCAATGGGGAAAATAACCCAGGGATAGAATGTGATATGAGAATAGAAATTAAAGAAAAATATATTTATAAGAAAGGAATAAAAAAAAAGACACGTGGTAAAGGTTTAGGGGAGTACTTTACCATTTCTAGAAGCCAAAAGCTCGAGAATTCAGTTCATCGGAAACATAAAACCTCCGTTATAAACTTATAGAATTCAATATCAATATCGTGGCCTGGAAGAATGAAATTAACATATACAAATTAGATTTGATAATAAGAACTATTGTTACGAGTAACTCAGCGATAATTGTTATAAAAAGTTGGAAAATTAATATGCACT